>NW_026283775.1:0-121625 GCF_023373465.1 Oncorhynchus keta
ACTGTAGTGTTATACTGTAGTGTTATACTGTAGTGTTATACTGTGAGTGTTATACTGTAGTGTTATACTGTAGTGTTATACTGTAGTGTTATACTGTAGTGTTACACTGTAGTGTTATACTGTAGTGTTATACTGTAGTGTTATACTGTGAGTGTTATACTGTAGTGTTATACTGTAGTGTTATACTGTAGTGTTATACTGTAGTGTTATACTGTTCGGTAGTGTTATACTGTAGTGTTATACTGTAGTGTTATACTGTAGTGTTACACTGTAGTGTTATACTGTTCGTAGTGTTATACTGTAGTGTTATACTGTAGTGTTATACTGTAGTGTTATACTGTAGTGTTATACTGTTCGGTAGTGTTATACTGTAGTGTTATACTGTAGTGTTATACTGTTCGGTAGTGTTACACTGTAGTGTTACACTGTAGTGTTATACTGTAGTGTTATACTGTAGTGTTATACTGTAGTGTTATACTGTAGTGTTACACTGTAGTGTTACACTGTAGTGTTATACTGTAGTGTTATACTGTTCGGTAGTGTTATACTGTAGTGTTATACTGTAGTGTTATACTGTTCTGTAGTGTTATACTGTAGTGTTATACTGTAGTGTTATACTGTAGTGTTATACTGTTCGGTAGTGTTACACTGTAGTGTTATACTGTAGTGTTATACTGTAGTGTTATACTGTAGTGTTATACTGTTCGGTAGTGTTACACTGTAGTGTTACACTGTAGTGTTATACTGTAGTGTTATACTGTAGTGTTATACTGTTCGGTAGTGTTATACTGTAGTGTTATACTGTAGTGTTATACTGTTCGGTAGTGTTACACTGTAGTGTTACACTGTAGTGTTACACTGTAGTGTTATACTGTAGTGTTATACTGTAGTGTTATACTGTTCTGTAGTGTTATACTGTAGTGTTATACTGTTCGGTAGTGTTATACTGTAGTGTTATACTGTAGTGTTATACTGTTCGGTAGTGTTACACTGTAGTGTTATACTGTAGTGTTATACTGTAGTGTTACACTGTAGTGTTACACTGTAGTGTTATACTGTTCGGTAGTGTTACACTGTAGTGTTACACTGTAGTGTTATACTGTAGTGTTACACTGTAGTGTTATACTGTAGTGTTATACTGTAGTGTTATACTGTAGTGTTACACTGTAGTGTTATACTGTAGTGTTATACTGTAGTGTTATACTGTTCGGTAGTGTAATACTGTCGTGTTATACTGTAGTGTTATATTGTAGTGTTATACTGTTCTGTAGTGTTATACTGTAGTGTTATACTGTAGTGTTATACTGTAGTTTTATACTGTAGTGTTATACTGTTCGGTAGTGTTATACTGTAGTGTTATACTGTAGTGTTATACTGTTCGGTAGTGTAATACTGTAGTGTTATACTGTAGTGTTATACTGTTCGGTAGTGTTATACTGTAGTGTTATACTGTTCGGTAGTGTTATACTGTAGTGTTATACTGTAGTGTTATACTGTAGTGTTATACTGTAGTGTTATACTGTTCGGTAGTGTTATACTGTAGTGTTATACTGTAGTGTTATACTGTTCGGTAGTGTTACACTGTAGTGTTATACTGTAGTGTTACACTGTAGTGTTATACTGTAGTGTTATACTGTAGTGTTATACTGTTCTGTAGTGTTATACTGTAGTGTTATACTGTTCGGTAGTGTTATACTGTAGTGTTATACTGTAGTGTTACACTGTTCGGTAGTGTTACACTGTAGTGTTATACTGTAGTGTTACACTGTAGTGTTATACTGTAGTGTTATACTGTTCGGTAGTGTTATACTGTAGTGTTATACTGTAGTGTTATACTGTTCGGTAGTGTTATACTGTAGTGTTATACTGTAGTGTTATACTGTTCGGTAGTGTTACACTGTAGTGTTACACTGTAGTGTTATACTGTAGTGTTATACTGTAGTGTTATACTGTAGTGTTACACTGTAGTGTTACACTGTAGTGTTATACTGTTCGGTAGTGTTACATATAGTGTTATACTGTAGTGTTATACTGTTAGGTAGTGTTATACTGTAGTGTTATACTGTAGTGTTATACTGTTGTTAGTGTTACACTGTAGTGTTACACTGTAGTGTTACACTGTAGTGTTATACTGTAGTGTTATACTGTAGTGTTATACTGTAGTGTTATACTGTTGTTACACTGTAGTGTTATACTGTAGTGTTATACTGTAGTGTTATACTGTTCGGTAGTGTAATACTGTAGTGTTTACTGTAGTGTTATACTGTTCGGTGGTGTTATACTGTAGTGTTATACTGTAGTGTTATACTGTAGTGTTCTGTAGTGTTATACTGTAGTGTTACACTACTGTTCTGTAGTGTTATACTGTTCGGTAGTGTTTACTGTCGTGTTATACTGTAGTGTTATACTGTAGTGTTATACTGTTCAGTGTTATGCTGTTCGGTAGTGTTATACTGTAGTGTTATACTGTAGTGTATACTGTAGTGTTATACTGTAGTGTTATACTGTAGTGTTATACTGTAGTGTTATACTGTACTGTAGTGTTATACTGTGTGTTATATACTGTAGTGTTATACTGTAGTGTTATACTGCTGTAGTGTTATACTGTAGTGTTATACACTGTAGTGTTATACTGTAGTGTTATACTGTAGTGTTATACTGTAGTGTTATACTGTAGTGTTATACTGTTCTGTAGTGTTATACTGTAGTGTTACACTGTAGTGTTATACTGTTGTAGTGTTATACTGTAGTGTTACACTGTAGTGTTTGCTGTTTAGTGTTATACTGTAGTGTTACACTGTTCGGTAGTGTTATACTGTAGTGTTATACTGTAGTGTTATACTGTTATACTGTAGTGTTATACTGTTGTAGTGTTATACTGTAGTGTTATACTGTACAGTGTTACACTGTAGTGTTATACTGTAGTGTTATACTGTTACTGTAGTGTTACACTGTAGTGTTACACTGTAGTGTTATACTGTAGTGTTACACTGTAGTGTTATACAGTGTTACACTGTAGTGTTATACTGTAGTGTTATACTGTAGTGTTATACTGTAGTGTTATACTGTAGTGTTATACTGTAGTGTTATACTGTAGTGTTATACTGTAGTGTTATACTGTAGTGTTACACTGTTGTAGTGTTATACTGTAGTGTTATACTGTTCGGTAGTGTAATACTGTAGTGTTATACTGTAGTGTTATACTGTAGTGTTATACTGTAGTGTTATACTGTAGTGTTATACTGTTCACTGTAGTGGTAGTGTTATACTGTAGTGTTATACTGTAGTGTTATACTGTAGTGTTATACTGTAGTGTTACACTGTAGTGTTACACTGTAGTGTTATACTGTAGTGTCGTAGTGTTATACTATTCGTAGTGTTATACTGTTCTGTAGTGTTATACTGTTCTGTAGTGTTATACTGTAGTGTTATACTAGTGTTATACTGTAGTGTTACACTGTAGTGTTATACTGTAGTGTTATACTGTAGTGTTATACTGTAGTGTTATACTGTAGTGTTACACTGTAGTGTTATACTGTAGTGTTATACTGTAGTGTTATACTGTAGTGTTACTGTTCGGTAGTGTTATACTGTAGTGTTATACTGTAGTGTTATACTGTAGTGTTATACTGTAGTGTTATACTGTTGTAGTGTTATACTGTAGTGTTATGCTGTATACTGTAGTGTTACACTGTAGTGTTTACTGTAGTGTTATACTGTTGTAGTGTTACACTGTAGTGTTATACTGTAGTGTTATACTGTTCTGTAGTGTTATACTGTAGTGTTATACTGTTCGGTAGTGTAATACTGTAGTGTTATACTGTAGTGTTATACTGTTCGGTAGTGTTATACTGTAGTGTTTCTGTAGTGTTATACTGTTCGGTAGTGTTATACTGTAGTGTTATACTGTTCTGTAGTGTTATACTGTAGTGTTACACTGTAGTGTTATACTGTAGTGTTACACTGGGTGAGTGTTATACTGTAGTGTTACACTGTAGTGTTATACTGTAGTGTTATACCAGTGTTATACTGTTGTTATACTGTGTTATACTGTAGTGTTATACTGTAGTGTTATACTGTAGTGTTATACTGTAGTGTTATACTGTTCGGTAGTGTTTACCGGTAGTGTTACACTGTAGTGTTATACTGTAGTGTTATACTGTTCTGTAGTGTTTACTGTAGTGTTCTGTTCGGTAGTGTTACACTGTAGTGTTATACTGTAGTGTTATACTGTAGTGTTACACTGTAGTGTTATACTGTAGTGTTATACTGTTCTGTAGTGTTATACTGTAGTGTTATACTGTAGTGTTATACTGTAGTGTTATACTGTAGTGTTACACTGTAGTGTTACACTGTAGTGTTACACTGTAGTGTTATACTGTAGTGTTATACTATACTGTTCTGTAGTGTTATACTGTTCGGTAGTGTATACTGTAGTGTTATACTGTAGTGTTATACTGTAGTGTTATACTGTTATACTGTAGTGTTATACTGTAGTGTTACACTGTAGTGTTATACTGTAGTGTTATACTGTTCGGTGGTGTTATACTGTAGTGTTATACTGTAGTGTTATACTGTTCTGTAGTGTTATACTGTAGTGTTATACTGTTCTGTAGTGTTATACTGTAGTGTTACACTGTAGTGTTATACTGTAGTGTTACACTGTAGTGTTATACTGTAGTGTTATACTGTTCGGTAGTGTTATACTGTAGTGTTATACTGTTCTGTAGTGTTATACTGTAGTGTTATACTGTAGTGTTATATGCTGTAGTGTTACACGGGTAGTGTTATACTGTAGTGTTTACTGTACTGTTATACTGTAGTGTACTGTACTGTTATACTGTTCGGTAGTGTTATACTGTAGTGTTATACTGTAGTGTTATACTCGGTAGTGTTATACTGTAGTGTTATACTGTTCGGTAGTGTTATACTGTTGTAGTGTTACACTGTAGTGTTATACTGTAGTGTTATACTGTTCACTGTAGTGTTATACTGTAGTGTTACACTGTAGTGTTATACTGTAGTGTTATACTGTTCGGTAGTGTTATACTGTAGTGTATACTGTTCTGTAGTGTTATACTGTAGTGTAACACTGTAGTGTTATACTGTAGTGTTACACTGTAGTGTTATACTGTAGTGTTACACGGTAGTGTTACACTGTAGTGTTATACTGTAGTGTTATACTGTAGTGTTATACTGTTCGTAGTGTATACTGTAGTGTTACACTGTAGTGTTTACTGTAGTGTTATACTGTTCGGTAGTGTTACACTGTAGTGTTACACTGTAGTGTTATACTGTAGTGTTATACTGTTCGGTGGTGTTATACTGTAGTGCTGTAGTGTTATACTGTTCTGTAGTGTTATACTGTAGTGTTATACTGTTCTGTAGTGTTATACTGTTGTAGTGTTTCCTGTAGTGTTATACTGTAGTGTTATACTGTAGTGTTATACTGTAGTGTTATACTGTTCGGTAGTGTTATACTGTAGTGTTATACTGTTCGGTAGTGTTATACTGTAGTGTTATACTGTAGTGTTATACTGTAGTGTTATACTGTAGTGTTATACTGTAGTGTTATACTGTTCAGTAGTGTTATACTGTACTGTTATACTGTTCGGTAGTGTTATACTGTACTGTTATACTGTAGTGTTACACTGTAGTGTTATACTGTAGTGTTATACTGTAGTGTTACACTGTAGTGTTATACTGTAGTGTTATACTGTTCGGTAGTGTTATACTGTAGTGTTATACTGTAGTGTTATACTGTAGTGTTATACTGTAGTGTTACACTGTAGTGTTACACTGTAGTGTTACACTGTAGTGTTACACTGTAGTGTTACACTGTAGTGTTATACTGTAGTGTTATACTGTAGTGTTATACTGTAGTGTTATACTGTAGTGTTACACTGTAGTGTTATACTGTAGTGTTATACTGTAGTGTTTACTGTTCGGTAGTGTTACACTGTAGTGTTATACTGTAGTGTTATACTGTTCTGTAGTGTTATACTGTAGTGTTATACTGTTCGGTAGTGTTATACTGTAGTGTTATACTGTAGTGTTATACTGTTCGGGTAGTGTTATACTGTAGTGTTATACTGTAGTGTTATACTGTTGTAGTGTTATACTGTAGTGTTATACTGTTCTGTAGTGTTATACTGTAGTGTTACACGGTAGTGTTATACTGTAGTGTTATACTGTTGTAGTGTTATACTGTAGTGTTATACTGTAGTGTTACTGTAGTGTTATCTGTAGTGTATACTGTTGTAGTGTTATACTGTAGTGTTATACTGTAGTGTTATACTGTAGTGTTATACTGTAGTGTTATGCTGTTCGTAGTGTTATACTGTGTAGTGTTACACTGTAGTGTTATACTGTAGTGTTATACTGTTCTGTAGTGTTATGCTGTAGTGTTACTGTTCGGTAGTGTTACACTGTAGTGTTATACTGTAGTGTTACACTGTTGTAGTGTTATACTGTAGTGTTATACTGTTCTGTAGTGTTATACTGTAGTGTTATACTGTAGTTTTATGTAGTGTTACACTGTAGTGTTATACTGTGTTACACTGTGTGTTACACTGTAGTGTTACTGTAGTGTTATACTGTTGTAGTGTTATACTGTTCGTAGTGTTATACTGTAGTGTTATACTGTAGTGTTACTGGTAGTGTTATACTGTAGTGTTACACTGTAGTGTTACACTGTAGTGTTATACTGTTCGGTGGTGTTATACTGTAGTGTTATACTGTAGTGTTATACTGTTAGTGTTATACTGTAGTGTTATTCTGTTCTGTAGTGTTATACTGTTCGGTAGTGTTTCCTGTAGTGTTATACTGTGTTATACTGTAGTGTTATACTGTAGTGTTATACTGTTCGGTAGTGTTATACTGTAGTGTTATACTGTTCGGTAGTGTTATACTGTAGTGTTACACTGTAGTGTTACACTGTAGTGTTATACTGTAGTGTTATACTGTAGTGTTATACTGTTCAGTAGTGTTATACTGTGTTACTGTTGTAGTGTTATACTGTACTGTCGGTGAGTGTTATACTGTAGTGTTATACTGTAGTGTTATACTGTTCGGTAGTGTTATACTGTTCAGTAGTGTTACACTGTTCGTAGTGTTATACTGTAGTGTTATACTGTAGTGTTATACTGTTCTGTAGTGTTATACTGTTCGGTAGTGTTTCCTGTAGTGTTATACTGTAGTGTTACACTGTAGTGTTATACTGTAGTGTTATACTGTAGTGTTATACTGTTGTAGTGTTATACTGTAGTGTTATACTGTTCGGTAGTGTTATACTGTAGTGTTATACTGTAGTGTTATACTGTAGTGTTACACTGTAGTGTTATACTGTTCGGTAGTGTTATACTGTAGTGTTACACTGTAGTGTTATACTGTAGTGTTATACTGTAGTGTTTACTGTATACTGTAGTGTTATACTGTAGTGTTACACTGTGTGTTACTATAGTGTTATACTGTAGTGTTATACTGTAGTGTTACACTGTTATACTGCCAGTGTTATACTGTTCGGTAGTGTTATACTGTAGTGTTATACTGTTCGGTAGTGTTATACTGTAGTGTTATACTGTAGTGTTATACTGTAGTGTTATACTGTTAGTGTAGTGTTACACTGTAGTGTTACACTGTAGTGTTACACTGTAGTGTTATACTGTAGTGTTATACTGTAGTGTTATACTGTAGTGTAGTGTTCTGTAGTGTTACACTGTAGTGTTATACTGTAGTGTTACACTGTTAGTGTTACACTGTAGTGTTACACTGTAGTGTTATACTGTAGTGTTATACTGTAGTGTTAGTGTTACTGTAGTGTTACACTGTAGTGTTATACTGTAGTGTTATACTGTAGTGTTATGCTGTAGTGTTATACTGTAGTGTTACACTGTAGTGTTACACTGTAGTGTTATACTGTAGTGTTATACTGTTCGGTAGTGTTACACTGTAGTGTTACACTGTAGTGTTACACTGTAGTGTTACACTGTAGTGTTACACTGTAGTGTTATACTGTAGTGTTATGTAGTGTTATACTGTTCGGTAGTGTTACACTGTAGTGTTACACTGTAGTGTTACACTGTAGTGTATACTGTAGTGTATACTGTAGTGTTATACTGTAGTGTTACACTGTAGTGTTATACTGTAGTGTTATACTGTTCGGTAGTGTTACACTGTAGTGTTACACTGTAGTGTTACACTGTTGTGTTATACTGTAGTGTTATACTGTAGTGTTATACTGTAGTGTTATACTGTTCGGTAGTGTTACACTGTAGTGTTACACTGTAGTGTTACACTGTAGTGTTATACTGTAGTGTTATACTGTAGTGTTATACTGTAGTGTTATACTGTTCGGTAGTGTTATACTGTAGTGTTATACTGTAGTGTTATACTGTAGTGTTATACTGTAGTGTTATACTGTAGTGTTATACTGTTCGGTAGTGTTACACTGTAGTGTTATACTGTAGTGTTATACTGTTCTGTAGTGTTATACTGTAGTGTTATACTGTCGGTAGTGTTATACTGTAGTGTTATACTGTAGTGTTATACTGTTGGTAGTGTTACACTGTAGTGTTATACTGTAGTGTTATACTGTTCGGTAGTGTTATACTGTAGTGTTATACTGTTCTGTAGTGTTATACTGTAGTGTTACACTGTAGTGTTATACTGTAGTGTTACACTGTTCGGTAGTGTTATACTGTAGTGTTATACTGTAGGGTTATACTGTAGTGTTATACTGTAGTGTTATACTGTTGTTATACTGTAGTGTTATACTGTAGTGTTATACTGTAGTGTTATACTGTAGTGTTATACTGTTCGGTAGTGTTATACTGTTCGGTAGTGTTACACTGTAGTGTTATACTGTAGTGTTACTGTTCTGTAGTGTTATACTGTAGTGTTATACTGTTCGGTAGTGTTACACTGTAGTGTTATACTGTAGTGTTATACTGTTCGGTAGTGTTATACTGTAGTGTTATACTGTTCTGTAGTGTTATACTGTAGTGTAATACTGTAGTGTTATACTGTAGTGTTACACTGTAGTGTTATACTGTAGTGTTACACTGTAGTGTTACACTGTAGTGTTACACTGTAGTGTTATACTGTAGTGTTATACTGTTATTAGTGTTATACTGTAGTGTTATACTGTAGTGTTATACTGTTCGTAGTGTTATACTGTAGTGTTACACTGTAGTGTTATACTGTAGTGTTATACTGTTCGGTGGTGTTATACTGTAGTGTTACACTGTAGTGTTATACTGTTCTGTAGTGTTATACTGTAGTGTTATACTGTTCTGTAGTGTTATACGGTAGTGTTTCCTGTAGTGTTATACTGTAGCGTTATACTGTAGTGTTATACTGTAGTGTTATACTGTTCGGTAGTGTTATACTGTAGTGTTATACTGTTCGGTAGTGTTATACTGTAGTGTTATACTGTAGTGTTATACTGTAGTGTTATACTGTAGTGTTATACTGTAGTGTTATACTGTTCAGTAGTGTTATACTGTACTGTTATACTGTTCGGTAGTGTTATACTGTAGTGTTACTGTAGTGTTATACTGTTGTAGTGTTACTGTTCAGTAGTGTTATACTGTAGTGTTATACTGTAGTGTTATACTGTAGTGTTATACTGTTCTGTAGTGTTATACTGTTCGGTAGTGTTTCCTGTAGTGTTATACTGTAGCGCTATACTGTAGTGTTATACTGTAGTGTTATACTGTTCGGTAGTGTTATACTGTAGTGTTATACTGTTCGGTAGTGTTATACTGTAGTGTTATACTGTTCGGTAGTGTTATACTGTAGTGTTATACTGTAGTGTTATACTGTTGTAGTGTTATACTGTAGTGTTATACTGTAGTGTTTATGTTATACTGTAGTGTTACTGTAGTGTTATACTGTAGTGTTACACTGTAGTGTTATACTGTAGTGTTACACTATAGTGTTATACTGTAGTGTTATACTGTAGTGTTATACTGTTCAGTGTTATACTGTAGTGTTATACTGTAGTGTTATACTGTGTTATACTGTTCGGTAGTGTTATACTGTAGTGTTATACTGTAGTGTTATACTGTAGTGTTATACTGTAGTGTTATACTGTAGTGTTATACTGTTGTAGTGTTATACTGTAGTGTTATACTGTAGTGTTATACTGTAGTGTTATACTGTAGTGTTACACTGTAGTGTTATACTGTAGTGTTACACTGTAGTGTTTACTGTAGTGTTATACTGTAGTGTTATACTGTAGTGTTACACTGTAGTGTTACACTGTAGTGTTATACTGTAGTGTTACACTGTAGTGTTACACTGTAGTGTTATACTGTAGTGTGTAGTGTTACACTGTAGTGTTACACTGTGTAGTGTTATACTGTAGTGTTATACTGTAGTGTTACACTGTAGTGTTATACTGTAGTGTTACACTGTAGTGTTATACTGTAGTGTTATACTGTAGTGTTACACTGTAGTGTTACACTGTAGTGTTACACTGTAGTGTTATACTGTAGTGTTATACTGTAGTGTTACACTGTAGTGTTACACTGTAGTGTTACACTGTAGTGTTATACTGTAGTGTTATACTGTAGTGTTATACTGTTCGGTAGTGTAATACTGTAGTGTTATACTGTAGTGTTATACTGTTCGTAGTGTTATACTGTAGAGTTATACTGTTCGGTAGTGTTATACTGTTCGGTAGTGTTATACTGTAGTGTTATACTGTAGTGTTATACTGTAGTGTTATACTGTAGTGTTATACTGTAGTGTTATACTGTAGTGTTACACTGTTGTAGTGTTATACTGTAGTGTTATACTGTAGTGTAATACTGTAGTGTTATACTGTAGTGTTATACTGTTCGGTAGTAGTGTTATACTGTAGTGTTATACTGTAGTGTTATACTGTAGTGTTATACTGTCGGTAGTGTTACACTGTAGTGTTACACTGTAGTGTTATACTGTAGTGTTATACTGTTCGGTAGTGTTACTGTAGTGTTACACTGTAGTGTTACACTGTAGTGTTATACTGTTACACTGTAGTGTTATACTGTAGTGTTATACTGTAGTGTTATACTGTTCGGTAGTGTTATACTGTAGTGTTATACTGTAGTGTTATACTGTAGTGTTATACTGTAGTGTTATACTGTAGTGTTATACTGTAGTGTTATACTGTAGTGTTATACTGTAGTGTTATACTGTAGTGTTATACTGTTGTAGTGTTATACTGTTCGGTAGTGTTACACTGTAGTGTTATACTGTAGTGTTATACTGTAGTGTTATACTGTTCTGTAGTGTTATACTGTAGTGTTATACTGTTCGGTAGTGTTATACTGTAGTGTTATACTGTAGTGTTATACTGTTCGGTAGTGTTACACTGTAGTGTTATACTGTAGTGTTATACTGTTGTAGTGTTATACTGTAGTGTTATACTGTTCTGTAGTGTTATACTGTAGTGTTACACTGTAGTGTTATACTGTAGTGTTACACTGTTCGGTAGTGTTATACTGTAGTGTTATACTGTAGGGTTATACTGTAGTGTTATACTGTAGTGTTATACTGTTCGGTAGTGGTAGTGTTATACTGTAGTGTTATACTGTAGTGTTATACTGTAGTGTTATACTGTTCGGTAGTGTTATACTGTTCGGTAGTGTTATACTGTAGTGTTATACTGTAGTGTTATACTGTTCTGTAGTGTTATACTGTAGTGTTATACTGTTCGGTAGTGTTACACTGTAGTGTTATACTGTAGTGTTATCGGTAGTGTTATACTGTAGTGTTATACTGTTCTGTAGTGTTATACTGTAGTGTAATACTGTAGTGTTATACTGTAGTGTTACACTGTAGTGTTTACTGTAGTGTTAGTGTTACTGTAGTGTTATACTGTAGTGTTATACTGTTCGTAGTGTTATACTGTTCGTAGTGTTATACTGTAGTGTTATACTGTAGTGTTATACTGTAGTGTTATACTGTTCGTAGTGTACTGTAGTGTTACACTGTAGTGTTATACTGTAGTGTTATACTGTTCGGTGGTGTTATACTGTAGTGTTATACTGTAGTGTTATACTGTTCTGTAGTGTTATACTGTAGTGTTATACTGTTCTGTAGTGTTATACTGTTCGGTAGTGTTTCCTGTAGTGTTATACTGTAGCGTTATACTGTAGTGTTATACTGTAGTGTTATACTGTTCGGTAGTGTTATACTGTAGTGTTATACTGTTCGGTAGTGTTATACTGTAGTGTTATACTGTAGTGTTATACTGTTACTGTAGTGTTATACTGTAGTGTTATACTGTTCAGTAGTGTTATACTGTACTGTTATACTGTTCGGTAGTGTTATACTGTACTGTTATACTGTTCGGTAGTGTTATACTGTAGTGTTATACTGTAGTGTTATACTGTTCGGTAGTGTTATACTGTTCAGTAGTGTTATACTGTTCGTAGTGTTATACTGTAGTGTTATACTGTAGTGTTATACTGTTCTGTAGTGTTATACTGTTCGGTAGTGTTTCCTGTAGTGTTATACTGTAGCGTTATACTGTAGTGTTATACTGTAGTGTTATACTGTTCGGTAGTGTTATACTGTAGTGTTATACTGTTCGGTAGTGTTATACTGTAGTGTTATACTGTTCGGTAGTGTTATACTGTAGTGTTATACTGTAGTGTTATACTGTTCGGTAGTGTTATACTGTAGTGTTACACTGTAGTGTTACACTGTAGTGTTATACTGTAGTGTTATACTGTAGTGTTATACTGTAGTGTTACACTGTAGTGTTATACTGTAGTGTTACACTATAGTGTTATACTGTAGTGTTATACTGTAGTGTTATACTGTTCGGTAGTGTTATACTGTAGTGTTATACTGTAGCGTTATACTGTAGCGTTATACTGTTCGGTAGTGTTATACTGTAGTGTTATACTGTTCGGTAGTGTTATACTGTAGTGTTATACTGTATGTTATACTGTAGTGTTATACTGTAGTGTTATACTGTTACACTGTAGTGTTATACTGTAGTGTTATACTGTAGTGTTATACTGTAGTGTTATACTGTTACTGTAGTGTTATGTTATACTGTAGTGTTACACTGTAGTGTTACACTGTAGTGTTACACTGTAGTGTTATACTGTAGTGTTATACTGTAGTGTTACACTGTAGTGTTACACTGTAGTGTTACACTGTAGTGTTATACTGTAGTGTTATACTGTAGTGTTATACTGTAGTGTTACTGTAGTGTTATACTGTAGTGTTATACTGTAGTGTTACACTGTAGTGTTATACTGTAGTGTTATACTGTTCGGTAGTGTTATACTGTAGTGTTACACTGTAGTGTTACACTGTAGTGTTATACTGTAGTGTTACACTGTAGTGTTACACTGTAGTGTTATACTGTTGTAGTGTTACACTGTAGTGTTATACTGTAGTGTTATACTGTTATACTGTAGTGTTATACTGTAGTGTTATACTGTAGTGTTATACTGTGTAGTGTTATACTGTTGTAGTGTTACACTGTAGTGTTACACTGTAGTGTTACACTGTAGTGTTATACTGTAGTGTGTACACTGTAGTGTTACACTGTAGTGTTATACTGTTCGGTAGTGTTATACTGTAGTGTTATACTGTAGTGTTATACTGTAGTGTTACACTGTACACTGTAGTGTTACACTGTGTTATACTGTAGTGTTATACTGTAGTGTTATACTGTAGTGTTATACTGTTCGGTAGTGTTATACTGTAGTGTTATACTGTAGTGTTATACTGTAGTGTTATACTGTAGTGTTATACTGTAGTGTTATACTGTAGTGTTATACTGTAGTGTTATACTGTTCGGTAGTGTTACACTGTAGTGTTATACTGTAGTGTTATACTGTTCTGTAGTGTTATACTGTAGTGTTATACTGTTCGGTAGTGTTATACTGTAGTGTTATACTGTAGTGTTATACTGTTCGGTAGTGTTACACTGTAGTGTTATACTGTAGTGTTATACTGTTCGGTAGTGTTATACTGTAGTGTTATACTGTTCTGTAGTGTTATACTGTAGTGTTACACTGTAGTGTTATACTGTAGTGTTATACTGTTCGGTAGTGTTATACTGTAGTGTTATACTGTAGTGTTATACTGTAGTGTTATACTGTAGTGTTATACTGTTCGGTAGTGTTATACTGTAGTGTTATACTGTAGTGTTATACTGTAGTGTTATACTGTAGTGTTATACTGTTCGGTAGTGTTATACTGTAGTGTTACACTGTAGTGTTATACTGTAGTGTTATACTGTTCTGTAGTGTTATACTGTAGTGTTATACTGTTGTAGTGTTATACTGTACTGTTCGGTAGTGTTATACTGTAGTGTTATACTGTAGTGTTATACTGTTATACTGTTCGGTAGTGTTATACTGTAGTGTTATACTGTTCGGTAGTGTTATACTGTAGTGTTACACTGTAGTGTTATACTGTAGTGTTATACTGTAGTGTTATACTGTAGTGTTACACTGTAGTGTTTACTGTAGTGTTATACTGTAGTGTTATACTGTAGTGTTATACTGTAGTGTTATACTGTTGTAGTGTTATACTGTAGTGTTATACTGTAGTGTTATACTGTAGTGTTATACTGTAGTGTTATACTGTTCGTAGTGTTATACTGTAGTGTTATACTGTAGTGTTATACTGTTCGGTAGTGTTACACTGTAGTGTTACACTGTAGTGTTATAGTGTTTACTGTAGTGTTATACTGTAGTGTTATACTGTAGTGTTACACTGTAGTGTTACACTGTAGTGTTATACGGTAGTGTTATACTGTAGTGTTATACTGTAGTGTTATACGGTAGTGTTACACTGTAGTGTTATACTGTAGTGTTATACTGTTCGGTAGTGTTATACTGTAGTGTTATACTGTTCTGTAGTGTTAGTACACTGTAGTGTTATACTGTAGTGTTACACTGTTCGGTAGTGTTATACTGTAGTGTTATACTGTAGTGTTATACTGTAGTGTTATACTGTAGTGTTATACTGTTCGGTAGTGTTATACTGTAGTGTTATACTGTAGTGTTATACTGTAGTGTTATACTGTTCGGTAGTGTTATACTGTTCGGTAGTGTTACACTGTAGTGTTATACTGTAGTGTTATACTGTTCTGTAGTGTTATACTGTAGTGTTATACTGTTCGGTAGTGTTACACTGTAGTGTTATACTGTAGTGTTATACTGTTGTAGTGTTATACTGTAGTGTTATACTGTTCTGTAGTGTTATACACTGTAGTGTTATACTGTAGTGTTACACTGTAGTGTTATACTGTAGTGTTACACTTAGTGTTACACTGTAGTGTTATACTGTAGTGTTATACTGTTCGTAGTGTTATACTGTTCGTAGTGTTATACTGTAGTGTTATACTGTAGTGTTATACTGTTCGTAGTGTTATACTGTAGTGTTACACTGTAGTGTTATACTGTAGTGTTATACTGTTCGGTGGTGTTATACTGTAGTGTTATACTGTAGTGTTATACTGTTCTGTAGTGTTATACTGTAGTGTTATACTGTTCTGTAGTGTTATACTGTTCGGTAGTGTTTCCTGTAGTGTTATACTGTAGCGTTATACTGTAGTGTTATACTGTAGTGTTATACTGTTCGGTAGTGTTATACTGTAGTGTTATACTGTTCGGTAGTGTTATACTGTAGTGTTATACTGTAGTGTTATACTGTAGTGTTATACTGTAGTGTTATACTGTAGTGTTATACTGTTCAGTAGTGTTATACTGTACTGTTATACTGTTCGGTAGTGTTATACTGTACTGTTATACTGTTCGGTAGTGTTATACTGTAGTGTTATACTGTAGTGTTATACTGTTCGGTAGTGTTATACTGTTAGTAGTGTTATACTGTTCGTAGTGTTATACTGTAGTGTTATACTGTAGTGTTATACTGTTCTGTAGTGTTATACTGTAGTGTTATACTGTTGTTATACTGTAGTGTTATACTGTAGTGTTATACTGTAGTGTTATACTGTTCGGTAGTGTTATACTGTAGTGTTATACTGTTCGGTAGTGTTATACTGTAGTGTTATACTGTTCGGTAGTGTTATACTGTAGTGTTATACTGTAGTGTTATACTGTTCGGTAGTGTTATACTGTAGTGTTACACTGTAGTGTTACACTGTAGTGTTATACTGTAGTGTTATACTGTAGTGTTATACTGTAGTGTTACACTGTAGTGTTATACTGTAGTGTTACTATAGTGTAGTGTTATACTGTAGTGTTATACTGTTCGGTAGTGTTATACTGTAGTGTTATACTGTTATAGTGTTATACTGTTCGGTAGTGTTATACTGTAGTGTTATACTGTTCGGTAGTGTTATACTGTTATACTGTAGTGTTATACTGTAGTGTTATACTGTAGTGTTATACTGTAGTGTTATACTGTAGTGTTACACTGTAGTGTTACACTGTAGTGTTACACTGTAGTGTTATACTGTAGTGTTATACTGTAGTGTTATACTGTAGTGTTACACTTATACTGTAGTGTTACACTGTAGTGTTATACTGTAGTGTTACACTGTAGTGTTACACTGTAGTGTTACACTGTAGTGTTATACTGTACTGTAGTGTTACTGTTCGGTAGTGTTATACTGTTTACTGTAGTGTTATACTGTAGTGTTATACTGTAGTGTTACTGTAGTGTTATACTGTAGTGTTATACTGTAGTGTTATACTGTTCGGTAGTGTTACACTGTAGTGTTATACTGTAGTGTTATACTGTTCTGTAGTGTTATACTGTAGTGTTATACTGTAGTGTTATACTGTAGTGTTATACTGTTGTAGTGTTATACTGTAGTGTTATACTGTTGTAGTGTTATACTGTAGTGTTATACTGTTCTGTAGTGTTATACTGTAGTGTTACACTGTAGTGTTACACTGTAGTGTTACACTGTAGTGTTATACTGTAGTGTTATACTGTAGTGTTATACTGTAGTGTTATACTGTTCGGTAGTGTTATACTGTAGTGTTATACTGTAGTGTTATACTGTAGTGTTATACTGTAGTGTTATACTCGGTAGTGTTATACTGTAGTGTTACACTGTAGTGTTATACTGTAGTGTTATACTGTTCTGTAGTGTTATAGTGTTATACTGTTCTGTAGTGTTATACTGTAGTGTTATACTGTAGTGTTATACTGTTCGGTAGTGTTATACTGTAGTGTTATACTGTAGTGTTATACTGTTCGGTAGTGTTAATACTGTAGTGTTATACTGTAGTGTTATACTGTAGTGTTATACTGTAGTGTTATACTGTTCGGTAGTGTTACACTGTAGTGTTATACTGTAGTGTTATACTGTTGTAGTGTTATACTGTAGTGTTATAGTGTTACACTGTAGTGTTATACTGTAGTGTTATACTGTAGTGTTATACTGTAGTGTTATACTGTAGTGTTATACTGTTCGTAGTGTTATACTGTAGTGTTATACTGTAGTGTTATACTGTAGTGTTATACTGTTATACTGTTCGGTAGTGTTATACTGTACTGTAGTGTTATACTGTAGTGTTATACTGTAGTGTTATACTGTAGTGTTACACTGTAGTGTTACACTGTAGTGTTATACTGTAGTGTTATACTGTAGTGTTACACTGTAGTGTTATACTGTAGTGTTATACTGTTGTAGTGTTATACTGTAGTGTTATACTGTTCGGTAGTGTTACTGTAGTGTTATACTGTAGTGTTATACTGTAGTGTTATACTGTAGTGTTATACTGTAGTGGTAGTGTTACACTGTAGTGTTATACTGTAGTGTTACACTGTTCGGTAGTGTTATACTGTAGTGTTATACTGTAGTGTTATACTGTAGTGTTATACTGTAGTGTTATACTGTTCGGTAGTGTTATACTGTAGTGTTATACTGTAGTGTTATACTGTAGTGTTATACTGTTCGGTAGTGTTATACTGTTCGGTAGTGTTACACTGTAGTGTTATACTGTAGTGTTATACTGTTCTGTAGTGTTATACTGTAGTGTTATACTGTTCGGTAGTGTTACACTGTAGTGTTATACTGTAGTGTTATACTGTTCGGTAGTGTTATACTGTAGTGTTATACTGTTCTGTAGTGTTATACTGTAGTGTAATACTGTAGTGTTATACTGTAGTGTTACACTGTAGTGTTATACTGTAGTGTTATACACTGTAGTGTTATACTGTAGTGTTATACTGTTCGTAGTGTTATACTGTTGTAGTGTTACACTGTAGTGTTATACTGTAGTGTTATACTGTTCGTAGTGTTATACTGTTCGTAGTGTTATACTGTAGTGTTATACTGTAGTGTTATACTGTAGTGTTATACTGTTCGGTGGTGTTATACTGTAGTGTTATACTGTAGTGTTATACTGTTCTGTAGTGTTATACTGTAGTGTTATACTGTTCTGTAGTGTTATACTGTTCGGTAGTGTTTCCTGTAGTGTTATACTGTAGCGTTATACTGTAGTGTTATACTGTAGTGTTATACTGTTCGGTAGTGTTATACTGTAGTGTTATACTGTTCGGTAGTGTTATACTGTAGTGTTATACTGTAGTGTTATACTGTAGTGTTATACTGTAGTGTTATACTGTAGTGTTATACTGTAGTGTTATACTGTTCAGTAGTGTTATACTGTACTGTTATACTGTTCGGTAGTGTTATACTGTACTGTTATACTGTTCGGTAGTGTTATACTGTAGTGTTATACTGTAGTGTTATACTGTTCGGTAGTGTTATACTGTTCAGTAGTGTTATACTGTTGTAGTGTTATACTGTAGTGTTATACTGTAGTGTTATACTGTTCTGTAGTGTTATACTGTTCGGTAGTGTTTCCTGTAGTGTTATACTGTAGCGTTATACTGTAGTGTTATACTGTAGTGTTATACTGTAGTGTTATACTGTTCGGTAGTGTTATACTGTAGTGTTATACTGTTAGTGTTATACTGTAGTGTTATACTGTTCGGTAGTGTTATACTGTAGTGTTATACTGTAGTGTTATACTGTTCGGTAGTGTTATACTGTAGTGTTACACTGTAGTGTTACACTGTAGTGTTATACTGTAGTGTTATACTGTAGTGTTATACTGTAGTGTTACACTGTAGTGTTATACTGTAGTGTTACACTGTAGTAGTGTTACACTGTAGTGTTATACTGTAGTGTTATACTGTAGTGTTATACTGTAGCGTTATACTGTAGCGTTATACTGTTCGGTAGTGTTATACTGTAGTGTTATACTGTTCGGTAGTGTTATTATACTGTAGTGTTATACTGTAGTGTTATACTGTTCGGTAGTGTTATACTGTAGTGTTACACTTAGTGTTACTGTAGTGTTACACTGTAGTGTTACACTGTAGTGTTATACTGTAGTGTTTACTGTAGTGTTACACTGTAGTGTTACTGTACTGTAGTGTTATACTGTAGTGTTATACTGTAGTGTTACTGTAGTGTTATACTGTAGTGTTATACTGTAGTGTTATACTGTAGTGTTACACTGTAGTGTTACACTGTAGTGTTACACTGTAGTGTTATACACTGTAGTGTTATACTGTAGTGTTACACTGTAGTGTTATACTGTAGTGTTATACTGTAGTGTTACACTGTAGTGTTATACTGTAGTGTTATACTGTTGTAGTGTTATACTGTAGTGTTATACTGTAGTGTTATACTGTAGTGTTATACTGTAGTGTTACACTGTAGTTACTGTAGTGTTAGTGTTACTGTTGTAGTGTTATACTGTAGTGTTATACTGTAGTGTTATACTGTAGTGTTATACTGTAGTGTTATACTGTAGTGTTATACTGTAGTGTTATACTGTAGTGTTATACTGTTCGGTAGTGTTACACTGTAGTGTTAGTGTTACACTGTAGTGTTATACTGTAGTGTTACTGTAGTGTTATACTGTAGTGTTATACTGTAGTGTTATACTGTTAGTGTTATACTGTAGTGTTATACTGTAGTGTTATACACTGTAGTGTTATACTGTAGTGTTATACTGTAGTGTTTATACTGTAGTGTTATACTGTAGTGTTATACTGTTGTAGTGTTATACTGTAGTGTTATACTGTAGTGTTATACTGTAGTGTTATACTGTAGTGTTATACTGTAGTGTTATACTGTAGTGTTATACTGTTGTAGTGTTACACTGTAGTGTTATACTGTAGTGTTATACTGTTCTGTAGTGTTATACTGTAGTGTTATACTGTAGTGTTATACTGTAGTGTTATTAGTGTTACACTGTAGTGTTATACTGTAGTGTTATACTGTTCGGTAGTGTTATACTGTAGTGTTATACTGTAGTGTTATACTGTAGTGTTACACTGTAGTGTTATACTGTAGTGTTATACTGTTCGGTAGTGTTATACTGTAGTGTTTACACTGTAGTGTTATACTGTAGTGTTATACGGTAGTGTTATACTGTAGTGTTATACTGTAGTGTTATACTGTAGTGTTATACTGTAGTGTTATACTGTTGTAGTGTTATACTGTTCTGTAGTGTTATACTGTAGTGTTATACTGTAGTGTTATACTGTAGTGTTATACTGTAGTGTTATACTGTTCGGTAGTGTTACACTGTAGTGTTATACTGTAGTGTTATACTGTTCTGTAGTACTGTAGTGTTATACTGTAGTGTTATACTGTAGTGTTATACTGTTCGGTAGTGTTACACTGTAGTGTTATACTGTAGTGTTATACTGTTGTAGTGTTATACTGTAGTGTTTACTGTTCTGTAGTGTTATACTGTAGTGTTACACTGTAGTGTACTGTAGTGTTATACTGTTCGGTAGTGTTATACTGTAGTGTTATACTGTAGTGTTATACTGTAGTGTTATACTGTAGTGTTATACTGTTCGGTAGTGTTATACTGTAGTGTTATACTGTAGTGTTATACTGTAGTGTTACTGTAGTGTTATACTGTTGTAGTGTTATACTGTAGTGTTACACTGTAGTGTTACACTGTAGTGTTATACTGTAGTGTTATACTGTAGTGTTATACGGTAGTGTTCTGTAGTGTTTACTGTAGTGTTATACTGTTCTGTAGTGTTATACTGTAGTGTTATACTGTTCGGTAGTGTTACACTGTAGTGTTATACTGTAGTGTTATACTGTTGTAGTGTTATACTGTAGTGTTATACTGTTCTGTAGTGTTATACTGTAGTTATACTGTAGTGTTATACTGTAGTGTTACACTGTAGTGTTATACTGTAGTGTTACACTGTAGTGTTACACTGTAGTGTTATACTGTAGTGTTATACTGTTCTGTAGTGTTATACTGTTGTAGTGTTATACTGTAGTGTTATACTGTAGTGTTATACTGGTAGTGTTATACTGTAGTGTTAGTGTTACTGTAGTGTTATACTGTTCGGTGGTGTTATACTGTAGTGTTATACTGTAGTGTTATACTGTTCTGTAGTGTTATACTGTAGTGTTATACTGTTCTGTAGTGTTATACGGTAGTGTTTCCTGTAGTGTTATACTGTGTTATACTGTAGTGTTATACTGTAGTGTTATACTGTTCGGTAGTGTTATACTGTAGTGTTATACTGTTCGGTAGTGTTATACTGTAGTGTTATACTGTAGTGTTATACTGTAGTGTTATACTGTAGTGTTATACTGTTCAGTAGTGTTATACTGTAGTGTTATACTGTTCGGTAGTGTTATACTGTACTGTTATACTGTTCGGTAGTGTTATACTGTAGTGTTATACTGTAGTGTTATACTGTTAGTAGTGTTATACTGTTGTAGTGTTATACTGTAGTGTTATACTGTAGTGTTATACTGTAGTGTTATACTGTTCTGTAGTGTTATACTGTTCGGTAGTGTTTCCTGTAGTGTTATACTGTAGCGTTATACTGTAGTGTTATACTGTTATACTGTAGTGTTATACTGTTCGGTAGTGTTATACTGTAGTGTTATACTGTTCGGTAGTGTTATACTGTAGTGTTATACTGTTCGGTAGTGTTATACTGTAGTGTTATACTGTAGTGTTATACTGTTCGGTAGTGTTATACTGTAGTGTTACACTGTAGTGTTACACTGTAGTGTTATACTGTAGTGTTATACTGTAGTGTTATACTGTAGTGTTACACTGTAGTGTTATACTGTAGTGTTACACTATAGTGTTATACTGTAGTGTTATACTGTAGTGTTATACTGTTCGGTAGTGTTATACTGTAGTGTTATACTGTAGCGTTATACTGTAGCGTTATACTGTTCGGTAGTGTTATACTGTAGTGTTATACTGTTCGGTAGTGTTATACTGTAGTGTTATACTGTAGTGTTATACTGTAGTGTTATACTGTTCGGTAGTGTTATACTGTAGTGTTACACTGTAGTGTTACACTGTAGTGTTATACTGTAGTGTTATACTGTAGTGTTATACTGTAGTGTTACACTGTAGTGTTACACTGTAGTGTTATACTGTAGTGTTACACTGTAGTGTTACACTGTAGTGTTACACTGTAGTGTTACACTGTAGTGTTACACTGTGTAGTGTTATACTGTAGTGTTATACTGTAGTGTTACACTGTAGTGTTACACTGTAGTGTTACACTGTAGTGTTATACTGTAGTGTTATACTGTAGTGTTATACTGTAGTGTTACACTGTAGTGTTATACTGTAGTGTTATACTGTAGTGTTACACTGTAGTGTTATACTGTAGTGTTATACTGTTCGGTAGTGTTATACTGTAGTGTTACACTGTAGTGTTACACTGTAGTGTTATACTGTAGTGTTACACTGTAGTGTTATACTGTAGTGTTATACTGTAGTGTTATACTGTTCGTAGTGTTATACTGTAGTGTTATACTGTAGTGTTATACTGTAGTGTTATACTGTTCGTAGTGTTATACTGTAGTGTTATACTGTAGTGTTATACTGTAGTGTTATACTGTTCGGTAGTGTTACACTGTAGTGTTACACTGTAGTGTTACACTGTAGTGTTATACTGTAGTGTTATACTGTAGTGTTATACTGTAGTGTTATACTGTAGTGTTACACTGTAGTGTTATACTGTAGTGTTATACTGTTCGGTAGTGTTATACTGTAGTGTTATACTGTAGTGTTATACTGTTCGGTAGTGTTACACTGTAGTGTTACACTGTAGTGTTACACTGTAGTGTTATACTGTAGTGTTATACTGTAGTGTTATACTGTAGTGTTATACTGTTCTGTAGTGTTATACTGTAGTGTTATACTGTAGTGTTATACTGTAGTGTTATACTGTAGTGTTATACTGTAGTGTTATACTGTAGTGTTATACTGTAGTGTTATACTGTTCGGTAGTGTTACACTGTAGTGTTATACTGTAGTGTTATACTGTTCTGTAGTGTTATACTGTAGTGTTATACTGTTCGGTAGTGTTATACTGTAGTGTTATACTGTAGTGTTATACTGTTCGGTAGTGTTACACTGTAGTGTTATACTGTAGTGTTATACTGTTCGGTAGTGTTATACTGTAGTGTTATACTGTTCTGTAGTGTTATACTGTAGTGTTACACTGTAGTGTTATACTGTAGTGTTACACTGTTCGGTAGTGTTATACTGTAGTGTTATACTGTAGGGTTATACTGTAGTGTTATACTGTAGTGTTATACTGTTCGGTAGTGTTATACTGTAGTGTTATACTGTAGTGTTATACTGTAGTGTTATACTGTAGTGTTATACTGTTCGGTAGTGTTATACTGTTCGGTAGTGTTACACTGTAGTGTTATACTGTAGTGTTATACTGTTCTGTAGTGTTATACTGTAGTGTTATACTGTTCGGTAGTGTTACACTGTAGTGTTATACTGTAGTGTTATACTGTTCGGTAGTGTTATACTGTAGTGTTATACTGTAGTGTTATACTGTTCGGTAGTGTAATACTGTAGTGTTATACTGTAGTGTTATACTGTTCGGTAGTGTTATACTGTAGTGTTATACTGTTCGGTAGTGTTATACTGTAGTGTTACACTGTAGTGTTATACTGTAGTGTTATACTGTTCGGTAGTGTTATACTGTAGTGTTACTGTAGTGTTACTGTAGTGTTTACTGTACTGTAGTGTTATACTGTAGTGTTATACTGTAGTGTTATACTGTAGTGTTATACTGTTAGTGTTTACTGTAGTGTTATACTGTAGTGTTATACTGTAGTGTTATACTGTAGTGTTATACTGTTCGTAGTGTTATACTGTAGTGTTATACTGTAGTGTTATACTGTAGTGTTATACTGTTCGGTAGTGTTACACTGTAGTGTTACACTGTAGTGTTACACTGTAGTGTTATACTGTAGTGTTATACTGTAGTGTTATACTGTAGTGTTACACTGTAGTGTTATACTGTAGTGTTATACTGTTCGGTAGTGTTATACTGTAGTGTTATACTGTAGTGTTATACTGTTCGGTAGTGTTACACTGTAGTGTTATACTGTAGTGTTATACTGTTCGGTAGTGTTATACTGTAGTGTTATACTGTTCTGTAGTGTTATACTGTAGTGTTACACTGTAGTGTTATACTGTAGTGTTACACTGTTCGGTAGTGTTATACTGTAGTGTTATACTGTAGGGTTATACTGTAGTGTTATACTGTAGTGTTATACTGTTCGGTAGTGTTATACTGTAGTGTTATACTGTAGTGTTATACTGTAGTGTTATACTGTTCGGTAGTGTTATACTGTTCGGTAGTGTTACACTGTAGTGTTATACTGTAGTGTTATACTGTTCTGTAGTGTTATACTGTAGTGTTATACTGTTCGGTAGTGTTACACTGTAGTGTTATACTGTAGTGTTATACTGTTCGGTAGTGTTATACTGTAGTGTTATACTGTTCTGTAGTGTTATACTGTAGTGTAATACTGTAGTGTTATACTGTAGTGTTACACTGTAGTGTTATACTGTAGTGTTACACTGTAGTGTTACACTGTAGTGTTATACTGTAGTGTTATACTGTTCGTAGTGTTATACTGTTCGTAGTGTTATACTGTAGTGTTATACTGTAGTGTTATACTGTAGTGTTATACTGTTCGTAGTGTTATACTGTAGTGTTACACTGTAGTGTTATACTGTAGTGTTATACTGTTCGGTGGTGTTATACTGTAGTGTTATACTGTAGTGTTATACTGTTCTGTAGTGTTATACTGTAGTGTTATACTGTTCTGTAGTGTTATACTGTTCGGTAGTGTTTCCTGTAGTGTTATACTGTAGCGTTATACTGTAGTGTTATACTGTAGTGTTATACTGTTCGGTAGTGTTATACTGTAGTGTTATACTGTTCGGTAGTGTTATACTGTAGTGTTATACTGTAGTGTTATACTGTAGTGTTATACTGTAGTGTTATACTGTAGTGTTATACTGTAGTGTTATACTGTTCAGTAGTGTTATACTGTACTGTTATACTGTTCGGTAGTGTTATACTGTACTGTTATACTGTTCGGTAGTGTTATACTGTAGTGTTATACTGTAGTGTTATACTGTTCGGTAGTGTTATACTGTTCAGTAGTGTTATACTGTTCGTAGTGTTATACTGTAGTGTTATACTGTAGTGTTATACTGTTCTGTAGTGTTATACTGTTCGGTAGTGTTTCCTGTAGTGTTATACTGTAGCGTTATACTGTAGTGTTATACTGTAGTGTTATACTGTAGTGTTATACTGTTCTGTAGTGTTATACTGTAGTGTTATACTGTTGGTAGTGTTATACTGTAGTGTTATACTGTTGTAGTGTTATACTGTAGTGTTATACTGTAGTGTTATACTGTTCGGTAGTGTTATACTGTAGTGTTACACTGTAGTGTTACACTGTAGTGTTATACTGTAGTGTTATACTGTAGTGTTATACTGTAGTGTTACACTGTAGTGTTATACTGTAGTGTTATACTGTACTGTAGTGTTATACTGTAGTGTTATACTGTTCGGTAGTGTTATACTGTAGTGTTATACTGTAGCGTTATACTGTAGCGTTATACTGTTCGGTAGTGTTATACTGTAGTGTTATACTGTTCGGTAGTGTTATACTGTAGTGTTATACTGTAGTGTTATACTGTAGTGTTATACTGTTCGGTAGTGTTACACTGTAGTGTTACACTGTAGTGTTACACTGTAGTGTTACACTGTAGTGTTATACTGTAGTGTTACACTGTAGTGTTACACTGTAGTGTTATACTGTAGTGTTACACTGTAGTGTTACACTGTAGTGTTATACTGTAGTGTTACACTGTAGTGTTACACTGTAGTGTTACACTGTAGTGTTACACTGTGTAGTGTTATACTGTAGTGTTATACTGTAGTGTTACACTGTAGTGTTACACTGTAGTGTTATACTGTAGTGTTATACTGTAGTGTTATACTGTAGTGTTACACTGTAGTGTTATACTGTAGTGTTACACTGTAGTGTTATACTGTAGTGTTATACTGTTCGGTAGTGTTATACTGTAGTGTTACACTGTAGTGTTACACTGTAGTGTTATACTGTAGTGTTACACTGTAGTGTTATACTGTAGTGTTATACTGTAGTGTTATACTGTTCGTAGTGTTATACTGTAGTGTTATACTGTAGTGTTATACTGTAGTGTTATACTGTAGTGTTATACTGTTCGTAGTGTTATACTGTAGTGTTATACTGTAGTGTTATACTGTAGTGTTATACTGTTCGGTAGTGTTACACTGTAGTGTTACACTGTAGTGTTACACTGTAGTGTTATACTGTAGTGTTATACTGTAGTGTTACACTGTAGTGTTACACTGTAGTGTTATACTGTAGTGTTATACTGTTCGGTAGTGTTATACTGTAGTGTTATACTGTAGTGTTATACTGTTCGGTAGTGTTACACTGTAGTGTTACACTGTAGTGTTATACTGTAGTGTTATACTGTAGTGTTATACTGTAGTGTTATACTGTTCGGTAGTGTTATACTGTAGTGTTATACTGTAGTGTTATACTGTAGTGTTATACTGTAGTGTTATACTGTAGTGTTATACTGTAGTGTTATACTGTAGTGTTATACTGTTCGGTAGTGTTACACTGTAGTGTTATACTGTAGTGTTATACTGTTCTGTAGTGTTATACTGTTCGGTAGTGTTATACTGTAGTGTTATACTGTAGTGTTATACTGTTCGGTAGTGTTACACTGTAGTGTTATACTGTAGTGTTATACTGTTCGGTAGTGTTATACTGTAGTGTTATACTGTTCTGTAGTGTTATACTGTAGTGTTACACTGTAGTGTTATACTGTAGTGTTACACTGTTCGGTAGTGTTATACTGTAGTGTTATACTGTAGGGTTATACTGTAGTGTTATACTGTAGTGTTATACTGTTCGGTAGTGTTATACTGTAGTGTTATACTGTAGTGTTATACTGTAGTGTTATACTGTAGTGTTATACTGTTCGGTAGTGTTATACTGTTGTAGTGTTACACTGTAGTGTTATACTGTAGTGTTATACTGTTCTGTAGTGTTATACTGTAGTGTTATACTGTTCGGTAGTGTTACACTGTAGTGTTATACTGTAGTGTTATACTGTTCGGTAGTGTTATACTGTAGTGTTATACTGTTCTGTAGTGTTATACTGTAGTGTAATACTGTAGTGTTATACTGTAGTGTTACACTGTAGTGTTACACTGTAGTGTTATACTGTAGTGTTATACTGTTCGTAGTGTTATACTGTTCGTAGTGTTATACTGTAGTGTTATACTGTAGTGTTATACTGTAGTGTTATACTGTTCGTAGTGTTATACTGTAGTGTTACACTGTAGTGTTACACTGTAGTGTTATACTGTTCGGTGGTGTTATACTGTAGTGTTATACTGTAGTGTTATACTGTTCTGTAGTGTTATACTGTAGTGTTATACTGTTCTGTAGTGTTATACTGTTCGGTAGTGTTTCCTGTAGTGTTATACTGTAGCGTTATACTGTAGTGTTATACTGTAGTGTTATACTGTTCGGTAGTGTTATACTGTAGTGTTATACTGTTCGGTAGTGTTATACTGTAGTGTTATACTGTAGTGTTATACTGTAGTGTTATACTGTAGTGTTATACTGTTCAGTAGTGTTATACTGTACTGTTATACTGTTCGGTAGTGTTATACTGTACTGTTATACTGTTCGGTAGTGTTATACTGTAGTGTTATACTGTAGTGTTATACTGTTCGGTAGTGTTATACTGTTCAGTAGTGTTATACTGTTCGTAGTGTTATACTGTAGTGTTATACTGTAGTGTTATACTGTTCTGTAGTGTTATACTGTTCGGTAGTGTTTCCTGTAGTGTTATACTGTAGCGTTATACTGTAGTGTTATACTGTAGTGTTATACTGTAGTGTTATACTGTTCGGTAGTGTTATACTGTAGTGTTATACTGTTCGGTAGTGTTATACTGTAGTGTTATACTGTTCGGTAGTGTTATACTGTAGTGTTATACTGTAGTGTTATACTGTTCGGTAGTGTTATACTGTAGTGTTACACTGTAGTGTTACACTGTAGTGTTATACTGTAGTGTTATACTGTAGTGTTATACTGTAGTGTTACACTGTAGTGTTATACTGTAGTGTTACACTATAGTGTTATACTGTAGTGTTATACTGTAGTGTTATACTGTTCGGTAGTGTTATACTGTAGTGTTATACTGTAGCGTTATACTGTAGCGTTATACTGTTCGGTAGTGTTATACTGTAGTGTTATACTGTTCGGTAGTGTTATACTGTAGTGTTATACTGTAGTGTTATACTGTTCGGTAGTGTTATACTGTAGTGTTATACTGTAGTGTTACACTGTAGTGTTACACTGTAGTGTTACACTGTAGTGTTACACTGTAGTGTTATACTGTAGTGTTATACTGTAGTGTTACACTGTAGTGTTACACTGTAGTGTTATACTGTAGTGTTACACTGTAGTGTTACACTGTAGTGTTATACTGTAGTGTTACACTGTAGTGTTACACTGTAGTGTTACACTGTGTAGTGTTATACTGTAGTGTTATACTGTAGTGTTACACTGTAGTGTTATACTGTAGTGTTACACTGTAGTGTTATACTGTAGTGTTATACTGTAGTGTTATACTGTAGTGTTATACTGTAGTGTTACACTGTAGTGTTATACTGTAGTGTTATACTGTAGTGTTACACTGTAGTGTTACACTGTAGTGTTATACTGTAGTGTTATACTGTTCGGTAGTGTAATACTGTAGTGTTATACTGTAGTGTTATACTGTTCGTAGTGTTATACTGTAGAGTTATACTGTTCGGTAGTGTTATACTGTTCGGTAGTGTTATACTGTTCGGTAGTGTTATACTGTAGTGTTACTGTAGTGTTATACTGTTCGGTAGTGTTATACTGTAGTGTTATACTGTAGTGTTACACTGTTAGTGTTATACTGTAGTGTTATACTGTTCGGTAGTGTAATACTGTAGTGTTATACTGTAGTGTTATACTGTTCGGTAGTTATACTGTAGTGTTATACTGTAGTGTTATACTGTTCGGTAGTGTTATACTGTAGTGTTATACTGTTCGGTAGTGTTATACTGTAGTGTTACACTGTAGTGTTATACTGTAGTGTTATACTGTTCGGTAGTGTTATACTGTAGTGTTACACTGTAGTGTTACACTGTAGTGTTATACTGTAGTGTTACACTGTAGTGTTATACTGTAGTGTTATACTGTAGTGTTATACTGTTGTAGTGTTATACTGTAGTGTTATACTGTAGTGTTATACTGTAGTGTTATACTGTAGTGTTATACTGTAGTGTTACACTGTAGTGTTATACTGTAGTGTTATACTGTAGTGTTACACTGTAGTGTTATACTGTAGTGTTATACTGTTCGGTAGTGTTATACTGTAGTGTTACACTGTAGTGTTACACTGTAGTGTTATACTGTAGTGTTACACTGTAGTGTTATACTGTAGTGTTATACTGTAGTGTTATACTGTTCGTAGTGTTATACTGTAGTGTTATACTGTAGTGTTATACTGTAGTGTTATACTGTTCGTAGTGTTATACTGTAGTGTTATACTGTAGTGTTATACTGTAGTGTTATACTGTTCGGTAGTGTTACACTGTAGTGTTACACTGTAGTGTTACACTGTAGTGTTATACTGTAGTGTTATACTGTAGTGTTACACTGTAGTGTTATACTGTAGTGTTATACTGTTCGGTAGTGTTATACTGTAGTGTTATACTGTAGTGTTATACTGTTCGGTAGTGTTACACTGTAGTGTTACACTGTAGTGTTATACTGTAGTGTTATACTGTAGTGTTATACTGTAGTGTTATACTGTAGTGTTATACTGTAGTGTTATACTGTAGTGTTATACTGTTCGGTAGTGTTACACTGTAGTGTTATACTGTAGTGTTATACTGTTCTGTAGTGTTATACTGTTGTAGTGTTATACTGTAGTGTTATACTGTAGTGTTATACTGTTCGGTAGTGTTACACTGTAGTGTTATACTGTAGTGTTATACTGTTCGGTAGTGTTATACTGTAGTGTTATACTGTTCTGTAGTGTTATACTGTAGTGTTACACTGTAGTGTTATACTGTAGTGTTACACTGTTCGGTAGTGTTATACTGTAGTGTTATACTGTAGGGTTATACTGTAGTGTTATACTGTAGTGTTATACTGTTCGGTAGTGTTATACTGTAGTGTTATACTGTAGTGTTATACTGTAGTGTTATACTGTTCGGTAGTGTTATACTGTTCGGTAGTGTTACACTGTAGTGTTATACTGTAGTGTTATACTGTTCTGTAGTGTTATACTGTAGTGTTATACTGTTCGGTAGTGTTACACTGTAGTGTTATACTGTAGTGTTATACTGTTCGGTAGTGTTATACTGTAGTGTTATACTGTTCTGTAGTGTTATACTGTAGTGTAATACTGTAGTGTTATACTGTAGTGTTACACTGTAGTGTTATACTGTAGTGTTACACTGTAGTGTTACACTGTAGTGTTATACTGTAGTGTTATACTGTTCGTAGTGTTATACTGTTCGTAGTGTTATACTGTAGTGTTATACTGTAGTGTTGTAGTGTTATACTGTTCGTAGTGTCATACTGTAGTGTTACACTGTAGTGTTACACTGTAGTGTTATACTGTTCGGTGGTGTTATACTGTAGTGTTATACTGTAGTGTTATACTGTTCTGTAGTGTTATACTGTAGTGTTATACTGTTCTGTAGTGTTATACTGTTCGGTAGTGTTTCCTGTAGTGTTATACTGTAGCGTTATACTGTAGTGTTATACTGTAGTGTTATACTGTTCGGTAGTGTTATACTGTAGTGTTATACTGTTCGGTAGTGTTATACTGTAGTGTTATACTGTAGTGTTATACTGTAGTGTTATACTGTAGTGTTATACTGTAGTGTTATACTGTTCAGTAGTGTTATACTGTACTGTTATACTGTTCGGTAGTGTTATACTGTACTGTTATACTGTTCGGTAGTGTTATACTGTAGTGTTATACTGTAGTGTTATACTGTTCGGTAGTGTTATACTGTTCAGTAGTGTTATACTGTTCGTAGTGTTATACTGTAGTGTTATACTGTAGTGTTATACTGTTCTGTAGTGTTATACTGTTCGGTAGTGTTTCCTGTAGTGTTATACTGTAGCGTTATACTGTAGTGTTATACTGTAGTGTTATACTGTAGTGTTATACTGTTCGGTAGTGTTATACTGTAGTGTTATACTGTTCGGTAGTGTTATACTGTAGTGTTATACTGTTCGGTAGTGTTATACTGTAGTGTTATACTGTAGCGTTATACTGTTCGGTAGTGTTATACTGTAGTGTTACACTGTAGTGTTACACTGTAGTGTTATACTGTAGTGTTATACTGTAGTGTTACACTGTAGTGTTATACTGTAGTGTTACACTATAGTGTTATACTGTAGTGTTATACTGTAGTGTTATACTGTTCGGTAGTGTTATACTGTAGTGTTATACTGTAGCGTTATACTGTAGCGTTATACTGTTCGGTAGTGTTATACTGTAGTGTTATACTGTTCGGTAGTGTTATACTGTAGTGTTATACTGTAGTGTTATACTGTTCGGTAGTGTTATACTGTAGTGTTATACTGTAGTGTTACACTGTAGTGTTACACTGTAGTGTTACACTGTAGTGTTACACTGTAGTGTTATACTGTAGTGTTATACTGTAGTGTTACACTGTAGTGTTACACTGTAGTGTTACACTGTAGTGTTACACTGTAGTGTTACACTGTAGTGTTATACTGTAGTGTTACACTGTAGTGTTACACTGTAGTGTTACACTGTAGTGTTACACTGTGTAGTGTTATACTGTAGTGTTATACTGTAGTGTTACACTGTAGTGTTATACTGTAGTGTTATACTGTAGTGTTACACTGTAGTGTTACACTGTAGTGTTATACTGTAGTGTTATACTGTAGTGTTACACTGTAGTGTTATACTGTAGTGTTATACTGTAGTGTTACACTGTAGTGTTACACTGTAGTGTTATACTGTAGTGTTATACTGTTCGGTAGTGTAATACTGTAGTGTTATACTGTAGTGTTATACTGTTCGTAGTGTTATACTGTAGAGTTATACTGTTCGGTAGTGTTATACTGTTCGGTAGTGTTATACTGTTCGGTAGTGTTATACTGTAGTGTTATACTGTAGTGTTATACTGTTCGGTAGTGTTATACTGTAGTGTTATACTGTAGTGTTACACTGTTCGGTAGTGTTATACTGTAGTGTTATACTGTTCGGTAGTGTAATACTGTAGTGTTATACTGTAGTGTTATACTGTTCGGTAGTGTAATACTGTAGTGTTATACTGTAGTGTTATACTGTTCGGTAGTGTTATACTGTAGTGTTATACTGTTCGGTAGTGTTATACTGTAGTGTTACACTGTAGTGTTATACTGTAGTGTTATACTGTTCGGTAGTGTTATACTGTAGTGTTACACTGTAGTGTTACACTGTAGTGTTATACTGTAGTGTTACACTGTAGTGTTATACTGTAGTGTTATACTGTAGTGTTATACTGTTCGTAGTGTTATACTGTAGTGTTATACTGTAGTGTTATACTGTTCGTAGTGTTATACTGTAGTGTTATACTGTAGTGTTATACTGTAGTGTTATACTGTAGTGTTATACTGTAGTGTTATACTGTTCGTAGTGTTATACTGTAGTGTTATACTGTAGTGTTATACTGTAGTGTTATACTGTTCGGTAGTGTTACACTGTAGTGTTACACTGTAGTGTTACACTGTAGTGTTATACTGTAGTGTTATACTGTAGTGTTATACTGTAGTGTTACACTGTAGTGTTATACTGTAGTGTTATACTGTTCGGTAGTGTTATACTGTAGTGTTATACTGTAGTGTTATACTGTAGTGTTATACTGTTCGGTAGTGTTACACTGTAGTGTTACACTGTAGTGTTACACTGTAGTGTTATACTGTAGTGTTATACTGTAGTGTTATACTGTTCGGTAGTGTTATACTGTAGTGTTATACTGTAGTGTTATACTGTAGTGTTATACTGTAGTGTTATACTGTAGTGTTATACTGTTCGGTAGTGTTACACTGTAGTGTTATACTGTAGTGTTATACTGTAGTGTTATACTGTAGTGTTATACTGTTCGGTAGTGTTACACTGTAGTGTTATACCGTAGTGTTATTCTGTACTGTTATACTGTAGTGTTATACTGTAGTGTTATACTGTTCGGTAGTGTTACACTGTAGTGTTATACTGTAGTGTTATACTGTTCGGTAGTGTTATACTGTAGTGTTATACTGTAGTGTTATACTGTTCGGTAGTGTTACACTGTAGTGTTATACTGTAGTGTTATACTGTTCGGTAGTGTTATACTGTAGTGTTATACTGTAGTGTTATGCTGTAGTGTTATACTGTAGTGTTATACTGTAGTGTTACACTGTAGTGTTATACTGTAGTGTAATACTGTAGTGTTACACTGTAGTGTTATACTGTTCGGTAGTGTTACACTGTAGTGTTATACTGTAGTGTTATACTGTAGTGTTATACTGTAGTGTTATACTGTAGTGTTATACTGTTCGGTAGTGTTACACTGTAGTGTTATACTGTAGTGTTATACTGTAGTGTTATACTGTAGTGTTATACTGTTCGGTAGTGTTACACTGTAGTGTTATACTGTAGTGTTATACTGTTCGGTAGTGTTATACTGTAGTGTTATACTGTAGTGTTATACTGTAGTGTTACACTGTAGTGTTATACTGTAGTGTTATACTGTAGTGTTATACTGTAGTGTTATACTGTAGTGTTACACTGTAGTGTTATACTGTAGTGTTATACTGTAGTGTTATACTGTAGTGTTATACTGTAGTGTTACACTGTAGTGTTATACTGTAGTGTTATACTGTAGTGTTATACTGTAGTGTTATACTGTTCGTAGTGTTATACTGTAGTGTTACACTGTAGTGTTATACTGTAGTGTTATACTGTAGTGTTATACTGTAGTGTTATACTGTAGTGTTACACTGTAGTGTTATACTGTAGTGTTATACTGTAGTGTTATACTGTAGTGTTATACTGTAGTGTTATACTGTAGTGTTATACTGTTCTGTAGTGTTATACTGTAGAGTTATACTGTAGTGTTATACTGTAGTGTTATACTGTTCGGTAGTGTTATACTGTAGTGTTATACTGTTCTGTAGTGTTATACTGTAGTGTTATACTGTTCGGTAGTGTTATACTGTAGTGTTATACTGTTCGGTAGTGTTATACTGTAGTGTTATACTGTAGTGTTATACTGTAGTGTTATACTGTTCAGTAGTGTTATACTGTACTGTTATACTGTTCGGTAGTGTTATACTGTACTGTTATACTGTTCGGTAGTGTTATACTGTAGTGTTATACTGTAGTGTTATACTGTAGTGTTATACTGTTCAGTAGTGTTATACTGTACTGTTATACTGTTCGTAGTGTTATACTGTTCGTAGTGTTATACTGTAGTGTTATACTGTAGTGTTATACTGTAGTGTTATACTGTTCTGTAGCGTTATACTGTAGTGTTATACTGTTCGGTAGTGTTTCCTGTAGTGTTATACTGTAGCGTTATACTGTAGTGTTATACTGTAGTGTTATACTGTAGTGTTATACTGTTCGGTAGTGTTATACTGTAGTGTTATACTGTTCTGTAGTGTTATACTGTAGTGTTATACTGTTCGGTAGTGTTATACTGTAGTGTTATACTGTTCGGTAGTGTTATACTGTAGTGTTATACTGTAGTGTTATACTGTTCAGTAGTGTTATACTGTACTGTTATACTGTTCGGTAGTGTTATACTGTACTGTTATACTGTTTGGTAGTGTTATACTGTACTGTTATACTGTAGTGTTATACTGTTCGGTAGTGTTATACTGTAGTGTTATACTGTAGTGTTATACTGTTCGGTAGTGTTATACTGTAGTGTTATACTGTTCAGTAGTGTTATACTGTTCGGTAGTGTTACCGAGACCTGTATACTCATGGAGACTATAAGCAAAGCATTGCATATCTGAAGCAAAACACAGCCTGTAGTTTCTACTACAAATGGGAACAAAGACAAGTATGTGAACAGAGAAAGATGCAGCTTCACACCTCCTCGAACACCTGGAGGGTCACACTTTCACTTCCCACCTCCTCGAACACCTGGAGGGTCACACTTTCACTTCCCATTAGTCAGATATCACCCTGTACTATCAGTACCCACTAGTCAGATATCACCCTGTACTATCAGTACCTACTCGTCAGATATCACCCTGTACCATCAGTACTCACTAGTCAGATATCACCCTGTACTATCAGTACCTACTAGTCAGATATCACCCTGTACCATCAGTACCCACTAGTCAGATATCACCCTATACCATCAGTACCCACTAGTCAGAAATCACCCTGTACTATCAGTACCCACTAGTCAGATATCACCCTGTACCATCAGTACCCACTAGTCAGATATCACCCTATACCATCAGTACCCACTAGTCAGATATCACCCTGTACTATCAGTACCCACTAGTCAGATATCACCCTATACCATCAGTACCCACAAGTCAGATATCACCCTGTACCATCAGTACCCACTAGTCAGATATCACCCTGTACTATCAGTACCCACTAGTCAGATATCACCCTGTACTATCAGTACCTACTAGTCAGATATCACCCTGTACCATCAGTACCCACTAGTCAGATATCACCCTGTACCATCAGTAGCCACTAGTCAGATATCACCCTGTACCATCAGTACCCACTAGTCAGATATCACCCTGTACCATCAGTACCCACTAGTCAGATATCACCCTGTGCTATCAGTACCCACTAGTCAGATATCACCCTGTACTATCAGTACCCACTAGTCAGATATCACCCTGTACCATCAGTACCCACTAGTCAGATATCACCCTGTAACATCAGTACCCACTAGTCAGATATCACCCTGTACCATAAGTGCCCACTAGTCAGATATCACCCTGTACCATCAGTACCCACTAGTCAGATATCACTCTGTACCATCACCCTGTACTATCAGTACCTACTAGTCAGATATCACCCTGTACCATCACCCTGTACTATCAGTACCCACTAGTCAGATATCACCCTGTACCATCAGTACCCACTAGTCAGATATCACCCTGTACCATCACCCTGTACCATCAGTACCTACTAGTCAGATATCACCCTGTACCATCAGTACTCACTAGTCAGATATCACCCTGTACCATCAGTACTCACTAGTCAGATATCACCCTGTACTATCAGTACCCACTAGTCAGATATCACCCTGTACCATCAGTACCCACTAGTCAGATATCACCCTGTACCATCAGTACCCACTAGTCAGATATCACCCTGTACCATCAGTACCCACTAGTCAGATATCACCCTGTACCATCAGTACCCACTAGTCAGATATCACCCTGTACCATCAGTACTCACTAGTCAGATATCACCCTGTACCATCAGTACCCACTAGTCAGATATCACCCTGTACCATCAGTACCCACTAGTCAGATATCACCCTGTACCATCAGTACCCACTAGTCAGATATCACCCTGTACCATCAGTACCCACTAGTCAGATGTGTGTGTTGGTGGGTATCTTTTCAGTGTGTGAAGCTGCGTATCTTTTCAGTGTGAGTATCTTTTCAGTGTGGGTAGCTGCGTATCTTTTCAGTGTGGGTAGCTGCGTATCTTTTCAGTGTGGGTAGCTGCGTATCTTTTCAGTGTGGGTAGCTGCGTATCTTTTCAGTGTGTGAAGCTGCGTATCTTTTCAGTGTGGGTAGCTGCGTATCTTTTCAGTGTGGGTAGCTGCGTATCTTTTCAGTGTGGGTAGCTGCGTATCTTTTCAGTGTGAGTATCTTTTCAGTGTGTGAAGCTGCGTATCTTTTCAGTGTGTGAAGCTGCGTATCTTTTCAGTGTGTGAAGCTGCGTATCTTTTCAGTGTGGGTAGCTGCGTATCTTTTCAGTGTGGGTAGCTGCGTATCTTTTCAGTGTGGGTAGCTGCGTATCTTTTCAGTGTGGGTAGCTGCGTATCTTTTCAGTGTGTGAAGCTGCGTATCTTTTCAGTGTGTGAAGCTGCGTATCTTTTCAGTGTGGGTAGCTGCGTATCTTTTCAGTGTGGGTAGCTGCGTATCTTTTCAGTGTGGGTAGCTGCGTATCTTTTCAGTGTGTGAAGCTGCGTATCTTTTCAGTGTGGGTAGCTGCGTATCTTTTCAGTGTGGGTAGCTGCGTATCTTTTCAGTGTGGGTAGCTGCGTATCTTTTCAGTGTGGGTAGCTGCGTATCTTTTCAGTGTGGGTAGCTGCGTATCTTTTCAGTGTGGGTAGCTGTGTCTTTTCAGTGTGGGTAGCTGCGTATCTTTTCAGTGTGGGTAGCTGCGTATCTTTTCAGTGTGTGTAGCTGCGTATCTTTTCAGTGTGTGAAGCTGCGTATCTTTTCAGTGTGTGAAGCTGCGTATCTTTTCAGTGTGGGTAGCTGCGTATCTTTTCAGTGTGGGTAGCTGCGTATCTTTTCAGTGTGTGAAGCTGCGTATCTTTTCAGTGTGGGTAGCTGCGTATCTTTTCAGTGTGGGTAGCTGCGTATCTTTTCAGTGTGGGTAGCTGACCTGCTCCAGTTGTTTGGTCCGTGGGACGTTCTGCTGGTGGAACAGGAGAATAGAGTCTGAGTGGCCGTGCATCACTGATTCAGCAGCACTGAGAGACAGACAGATAACACAGGGTTAATACTTCAGAGTAGCTCCTAGACCCACAGTGCTGTTGATGCTTCTCTCTATAACAGCTTAATGCAAAAGGGCCTACTTTACCTGGGTAACTACTTTACCTGGGTTAGGGGGTACTACTTTACCTGGGTAACTACTTTACCTGGGTTAGGGGGTACTACTCCATCTGGGTTAGGGGGTACTACTCCACCTGGGTTAGGGGGTACTACTCCACCTGGGTTAGGGGGTACTACTCCACCTGGGTTAGGGGGTACTACTCCACCTGGGTTAGGGGTACTACTCCACCTGGGTTTGGGCGTACTACTCCACCTGGGTTAGGGGGTACTACTCCATCTGGGTTTGGGGGTACTACTCCATCTGGGTTTGGGGGTACTACTCCATCTGGGTTTGGGGTACTACTCCACCTGGGTTAGGGGTACTACTCCATCTGGGTTTGGGGGTACTACTCCACCTGGGTTAGGGGGTACTACTCCATCTGGGTTTGGGGTACTACTCCACCTGGGTTAGGGGGTACTACTCCATCTGGGTTTGGGGGTACTACTCCACCTGGGTTAGGGGGTACTACTCCATCTGGGTTTGGGGGTACTACTCCACCTGGGTTAGGGGGTACTACTCCATCTGGGTTTGGGGTACTACTCCACCTGGGTTAGGGGGTACTACTCCACCTGGGTTAGGGGGTACTACTCCATCTGGGTTTGGGGGTACTACTCCACCTGGGTTAGGGGGTACTACTCCATCTGGGTTTGGGGGTACTACTCCATCTGGATTTGGGGGTACTACTCCATCTGGATTTGGGGGTACTACTCCATCTGGATTTGGGGGTACTACTCCATCTGGATTTGGGCGTACTACTCCATCTGGGTTTGGGCGTACTACTCCATCTGGGTTTGGGCGTACTACTCCATCTGGGTTTGGGGGTACTACTCCATCTGGATTTGGGGGTACTACTCCATCTGGATTTGGGGGTACTACTCCACCTGGGTTAGGGGTACTACTCCATCTGGATTTGGGGGTACTACTCCATCTGGGTTTGGGGGTACTACTCCATCTGGGTTAGGGGTACTACTCCATCTGGATTTGGGGGTACTACTCCATCTGGGTTTGGGGGTACTACTCCACCTGGGTTAGGGGGTACTACTCCATCTGGATTTGGGGGTACTACTCCACCTGGGTTAGGGGTACTACTCCACCTGGGTTAGGGGGTACTACTCCATCTGGATTTGGGGGTACTACTCCATCTGGGTTTGGGGGTACTACTCCACCTGGGTTAAGGTTACTACTCCATCTGGGTTTGGGGGTACTACTCCACCTGGGTTAGGGGGTACTACTCCATCTGGATTTGGGGTACTACTCCATCTGGGTTTGGGGGTACTACTCCACCTGGGTTAGGGGGTACCCTTCCATCTGGATTTGGGGGTACTACTCCATCTGGGTTTGGGGGTACTACTCCACCTGGGTTAAGGTTACTACTCCATCTGGGTTTGGGGGTACTACTCCACCTGGGTTTGGGGGTACTACTCCATCTGGGTTTGGGCGTACTACTCCATCTGGGTTTGGGCGTACTACTCCACCTGGGTTTGGGCGTACTACTCCATCTGGGTTTGGGCGTACTACTCCACCTGGGTTTGGGCGTACTACTCCACCTGGGTTTGGGGGTACTACTCCACCTGGGTTTGGGGGTACTACTCCACCTGGGTTTGGGGGTACTACTCCACCTGGGTTTGGGGGTACTACTCCACCTGGGTTTGGGGGTACTACTCCACCTGGGTTTGGGCGTACTACTCCACCTGGGTTTGGGCGTACTACTCCACCTGGGTTTGGGGGTACTACTCCACCTGGGTTTGGGCGTACTACTCCACCTGGGTTTGGGGGTACTACTCCACCTGGGTTTGGGCGTACTACTCCACCTGGGTTTGGGCGTACTACTCCACCTGGGTTTGGGTACTACTCCACCTGGGTTTGGGGGTACTACTCCACCTGGGTTTGGGGTACTACTCCACCTGGGTTTGGGGTACTACTCCACCTGGGTTTGGGCGTACTACTCCACCTGGGTTTGGGCGTACTACTCCACCTGGGTTTGGGGTACTACTCCACCTGGGTTTGGGGTACTACTCCACCTGGGTTTGGGCGTACTACTCCTCCTGGGTTTGGGGTACTACTCCACCTGGGTTTGGGCGTACTACTCCACCTGGGTTTGGGGTACTACTCCACCTGGGTTTGGGCGTACTACTCCACCTGGGTTTGGGCGTACTACTCCACCTGGGTTTGGGGGTACTACTCCACCTGGGTTTGGGCGTACTACTCCACCTGGGTTTGGGCGTACTACTCCACCTGGGTTTGGGCGTACTACTCCACCTGGGTTTGGGGGTACTACTCCACCTGGGTTTGGGCGTACTACTCCACCTGGGTTTGGGCGTACTACTCCACCTGGGTTTGGGCGTACTACTCCACCTGGGTTTGGGCGTACTACTCCACCTGGGTTTGGGCGTACTACTCCACCTGGGTTTGGGCGTACTACTCCACCTGGGTTTGGGCGTACTACTCCACCTGGGTTTGGGGGTACTACTCCACCTGGGTTTGGGGGTACTACTCCACCTGGGTTTGGGGTACTACTCCACCTGGGTTTGGGCGTACTACTCCACCTGGGTTTGGGCGTACTACTCCACCTGGGTTTGGGGGTACTACTCCACCTGGGTTTGGGCGTACTACTCCACCTGGGTTTGGGCGTACTACTCCACCTGGGTTTGGGCGTACTACTCCACCTGGGTTTGGGGGTACTACTCCACCTGGGTTTGGGGTACTACTCCACCTGGGTTTGGGGGTACTACTCCACCTGGGTTTGGGCGTACTACTCCACCTGGGTTTGGGCGTACTACTCCACCTGGGTTTGGGGGTACTACTCCACCTGGGTTTGGGCGTACTACTCCACCTGGGTTTGGGCGTACTACTCCACCTGGGTTTGGGCGTACTACTCCACCTGGGTTTGGGGGTACTACTCCACCTGGGTTTGGGCGTACTACTCCACCTGGGTTTGGGCGTACTACTCCATCTGGGTTTGGGGGTACTACTCCACCTGGGTTTGGGCGTACTACTCCACCTGGGTTTGGGGGTACTACTCCACCTGGGTTTGGGCGTACTACTCCATCTGGGTTTGGGCGTACTACTCCACCTGGGTTTGGGGGTACTACTTCACCTGTTGTTATAGTCATTTTAGTACAAAATAAACATGACCAGACCACAAAAATGGTCTGGTCAATTCGTGCACTTTTCTGCTCAGCATTTTTTGTGTGAAGAGCCTTTTATCTCACCATGTGAGGTGTGTGTGTGTGCACATGTGTGTGTTCATAATGTGTGTGCATGTCTCACCTGTTGGCCAGGCTGGTAGTGAAGACATAGACCACCTGCTGAGCGGGGCGAGGCATCTCTGACCTTTGACCTCCTGGTCCCAGACCACGCCCCATCCCAGGGGTCAGAGCTGGGTCAGGGGGGAGGGGCACTGGCCCAGCTTTGGAGGATGGGCCGGAGAGACCCTGGAGAGGCCCTGATGACATCACAGAGAGAAGAGGCAAAGGCAGGATTATAGAGTGTGTCCCAAATGGCCCATAGGACACTATATACAGTAGGGCATAGGGTGGGCCCTGGTCAATAGTAGGGCACTATATAGGGTGGGCCCTGGTCAATAGTAGGGCACTATATAGGGTGAGTCCTGGTCAATAGTAGGGCACTATATAGGGTGGGCCCTGGTCAATAGTAGGGCACTATATAGGGTGGGCCCTGGTCAATAGTAGGGCACTATATAGGGTGGGCCCTGGTCAATAGTAGGGCACTATATAGGGTGGGCCCTGGTCAATAGTAGGGCACTATATAGGGTGGGCCCTGGTCAATAGTAGGGCACTATATAGGGTGGGCCCTGGTCAATAGTAGGGCACTATATAGGGTGGGCCCTGGTCAATAGTAGGGCACTATATAGGGTGGGCCCTGGTCAATAGTAGGGCACTATATAGGGTGGGCCCTGGTCAATAGTAGGGCACTATATAGGGTGGGCCCTGGTCAATAGTAGGGCACTATATAGGGTGGGCCCTGGTCAATAGTAGGGCACTATATAGGGTGGGCCCTGGTCAATAGTAGGGCACTATATAGGGTGGGCCCTGGTCAATAGTAGGGCACTATATAGGGTGGGCCCTGGTCAATAGTAGGGCACTATATAGGGTGGGCCCTGGTCAATAGTAGGGCACTATATAGGGTGAGTCCTGGTCAATAGCTTTCCCTACCCTTAACCCTGTTCTGAACACCTCCAAAACAAAGGTCATGTGGTTTGGTAAGAAGAATGTCCCTCTCTCCCCACAGGTGTGATTACTACCTCCTGAGGGTTTAGAGCTTGAGGTAGTCACCTCATACAAGTACTTGGGAGTATGGCTAGATGGTACACTGTCCTTCTCTCAGCACATATCAAAGCTGCAGGCTAAAGTTAAATCTAGACTTGTTTTTTAAAAAATCTAGACTTAGTTTCCTCTATCGTAATCTGTTTCACCCCAGCTGCCAAACTAACCCTGATTCAGATGACCCTCCTCCCCATGCTAGATTACAGAGATGTACTTTATAGATTGGCAGGTCAGGGTGCTCTTGAGCTGCTAAATGTTCTTTACCATTCGGCCATCAGATTTGCCACAAATGCTCCTTATAGGACACATCACTGCACTCTGTACTCCTCTGTAAACTCCCCCCTATCTGGGGCGGCAGGGTAGCCCAGTGGTTAGAGCGCTGGACTAGTAACCGAAAGGTTGCAAGTTCAAATCCCCGAGCTGGCAAGGTACAAATCTGTCATTCTGCCCCTGACCAGGCCGTCATTGAAAATAAGAATCTGTTCTAAACTGACTTGCCAGTTTAGAATATAATAAATAAATAAAGCTGTAAAAAAATATGGTCTAGTTAAATAAAGGTCAAATTAAAAAAAATATCTACTGCAGCCCTCACCCTCCACATACAACACCAGTCACATTCTGTTAAAGGTCCCCAAAGCACACACACGCCTGTGTCGCTCGTCTTTTCAGTTCGCTGACTGGAACGAGCTGCAACAAACACTCACTGGACAGTTGTCATGTTGTCTGTGCCCAATAATGGTTGTACCCTGTTTTGTGTTGCTACCATGATGTTGTCATGTTGCGATGCTACCATGCTGTGTTGTCATGTGTTGGTGTAGACCTTACAGTGAAATGCTGAATACAACAGGTGTAGGTAGACCTTACAGTGAAATGCTGAATACAACAGGTGTAGGTAGACCTTACAGTGAAATGCTGAATACAACAGGTGTAGTAGACCTTACAGTGAAATGCTGAATACAACAGGTGTAGGTAGACCTTACAGTGAAATGCTGAATACAACAGGTGTAGTAGACCTTACAGTGAAATGCTGAATACAACAGGTGTAGACAGTGAAATGCTGAATACAACAGGTGTAGACAGTGAAATGCTTACTTACTTACGAGCCCCTAACCAACAATGCAGTTTTTAAAAAATATGGATTTTTTTTTAAAGTAACAAGTAATTAAAGAGCAGCACTAAAATAACAATATATACAGGGGGTACCAGTACAGAGTCAATGTGGAGGCTATATACAGGGGGTACCGGTACAGAGTCAATGTGGAGGCTATATACAGGGGGTACCGGTACAGAGTCAATGGGGAGGCTATATACAGGGGGTACCGGTACAGAGTCAATGTGGAGGCTATATAAAGGGGGTACCGATACAGAGTCAATGTGGGGGCTATATACAGGGGGTACCGGCACAGAGTCAATGTGGAGGCTATATACAGGGGGTACCGGTACAGAGTCAATGTGGAGGCTATATAAAGGGGGTACCGATACAGAGTCAATGTGGGGCTATATACAGGGGGTACCGGCACAGAGTCAATGTGGAGGCTATATAAAGGGGGTACCGATACAGAGTCAATGTGGGGGCTATATACAGGAGATACCGGTACAGAGTCAATGTGGAGGCGATATACAGGGGGTACCGGCACAGAGTCAATGTGGAGGCAATATACAGGGGGTACCGGTACAGAGTCAATGTGGAGGCTATATACAGGGGTACCGGTACAGAGTCAATGTGGAGGCTATATACAGGGGGTACCGGTACAGAGTCAATGTGGAGGCTATATACAGGGGTACCGGCACAGAGTCAATGTGGAGGCTATATACAGGGGGTACCGGTACAGAGTCAATGTGGAGGCTATATACAGGGGGTACCGGTACAGAGTCAATGTGGGAGGCTATATACAGGGGGTACCGGTACAGAGTCAATGTGGAGGCTATATACAGGGGTACCGGTACAGAGTCAATGTGGAGACTATATACAGGGAGTACCGGAACAGAGTTAATGTGGAGGCTATATACAGGGGGTACCGGTACAGAGTCAATGTGGAGGCTATATACAGGGGGTACCGGTACAGAGTCAATGTGGAGGCTATATACAGGGGGTACCGGTACAGAGTCAATGTGGAGGCTATATACAGGGGGTACCGGTACAGAGTCAATGTGGAGACTATATACAGGGGGTACCGGTACAGAGTCAATGTGGAGGCTATATACAGGGGGTACCGGTACAGAGTTAATGTGGAGGCTATATACAGGGGGTACCGGTACAGAGTCAATGTGTAGGCTATATACAGGGGGTACCGGTACAGAGTCAATGTGCAGGGGCACCGGTTAGTTGAGGTAGTATGTACATGTAGGTAGAGTTATTAAAGTGACTATGCATAGATGACAACAGAGAGGGGCAGTGGTGTGGAGAGCTGAGGTGAAAATATTCTGGGTAGCCATTTGCCTAGATGTTAAGGAGTTTTAGGTCTTGGGGGTAGAAGCTGTTAAAGTTCATGGCTACAGACGTGATAGGCAGGTTCTTGGTCACCTCCCTGACCTAGGCCCGTCTCCTCCCGATTTCTCAGTTTGGGCGGGCTGCCAGCTCTAGGAGGAGTCTAGGTCGTTCCAAACTTCTTCCATTTAAGAACGATGAAGGGCACTTTAACACTGCATGCTGACATGCACTGTCAACTGTGGTACCTTTTATATAGACAGGTGTGTGCCTTTCCAAATCATGTCCAATCAAGTTGTAGAAACATCTCAAGGATGATCAATGGAAACAGGATGCACCTGAGCTCAATTTAGAGTCTCATAGCAAAGAGTCTGAATACTTATGTAAATGTGATATTTCTGTTTATTATTATTATTATTATTATTATTATTATTATTATTATTATTATGTAAATAAGGAATCTGTTTTTATTTTTTAATACATTTCCTAAAATTTCTTAAAACCTGTTTTTGCTTTGTCATTATTGGGGAAAAGGTCAAGGGGGTTGAATGCTTTCTAAATGCACTGCATGGCTTAGTCTAATGCTTACCCTAAAATATTGCACTGCATGGCTTAGTCTAATGCTTACCCTAAAATAATGCACTGCATGGCTTAGTCTAATGCTTACCCTAAAATAATGCACTGCATGGCTTAGTCTAATGCTTACCCTAAAATAATGCACTGCATGGCTTAATCTAATGCTTACCCTAAAATAATGCACTGCATGGCTTAGTCTAATGCTTACCCTAAAATAATGCACTGCATGGCTTAATCTAATGCTTACCCTAAAATAATGCACTGCATGGCTTAGTCTAATGCTTACCCTAAAATAATGCACTGCATGGCTTAGTCTAATGCTTACCCTAAAATAATGCACTGCATGGCTTAATCTAATGCTTACCCTAAAATAATGCACTGCATGGCTTAATCTAATGCTTACCCTAAAATAATGCACTGCATGGCTTAGTCTAATGCTTACCCTAAAATAATGCATTTAAATCTAAATTTGGCACATCATTGAGCACGTTACACATCATTAAATATATTGACGTAAAAATTACAGACAGTAGCGTACAAATAGTTCAACTAAACTCAATTTGGAATAAAATAAAATTGACTAAAATATAATTCCAATATATAGGTCTGTGTAGCCTGTAATGAATTTATATTTGAATACAGTCATCTGGGTTTTCATTGGAGTATCTTTATATCCTTCTCTTGTCATGTAATTAATTATGTATTCCGTAAATATGTATTGCGTAAAGATGGCGTATTATGTAAAGATGTATTGTGTAAAGATGGCGTATTGCGTAAAGATGGCGTATTGCGTAAAGATGTATTGTGTAAAGATGGCGTATTGCGTAAAGATGGCGTATTGCGTAAAGATGGCGTATTGCGTAAAGATGGCGTATTGCGTAAAGATGTATTGTGTAAAGATGGCGTATTGCGTAAAGATGTATTGTGTAAAGATGGCGTATTGCGTAAAGATGGCGTATTGCGTAAAGATGGCGTATTGCGTAAAGATGGCGTATTGCGTAAAGATGGCGTACTGCGTAAAGATGGCGTACTGCGTAAAGATGGCGTATTGTGTAAAGATGGCGTATTGCGTAAAGATGTATTGTGTAAAGATGGCGTATTGCGTAAATATGTATTGTGTAAAGATGGCGTATTGCGTAAAGATGGCGTACTGTGTAAAGATGGCGTATTGTGTAAAGATGGCGTATTGCGTAAAGATGTATTGTGTAAAGATGGCGTATTGTGTAAAAGATGGCGTATTGTGTAAAGATGGCGTAATGCGTAAAGATGGCGTATTGCGTAAAGATGGCGTATTGCGTAAAGATGTATTGTGTAAAGATGGCGTATTGTGTAAAGATGGCGTATTGCGTAAAGATGTATTGTGTAAAGATGGCGTATTGCGTAAATATGTATTGTGTAAAGATGCCGTATTGTGTAAAGATGGCGTATTGCGTAAAGATGGCGTATTGCGTAAAGATGGCGTATTGTGTAAAGATGGCGTATTGCGTAAAGATGGCGTATTGTGTAAAGATGGCGTATTGCGTAAAGATGGCGTATTGCGTAAAGATGGCGTATTGTGTAAAGAATTATATATAATGCAACTTTGTATTTGTAGTCAGTGTCACATTCATTCTGAAGTTATTGGCGGTCACAGAAAGACAAATAAAAGTCTTGATTGTGTGTTTAGTGGAGATCTTCGCGGAAGGGGGAAAAAAAGCATCTAACGACATTGTAGAAAAGGCACAACAAAAAAAATCTCACACTTTTAAACGAACTGCTCCTTTAATTACAGGTGCCTCTGAGCCGTAGAGATGTGTAGAGATACCAATGTCTTTAAATGGTGCTGTCCATGTAATACAGGCTTTCGTGCACTAGAGATCTCTATACAACTTCATGCTCTGAGATCATCCTTTGTGTCTTTTAATTCGGTAACAAACAACTCTTCCACGTCGGGATTTGCATTATCACTGAAGGATTTGGGAGGATTTATTTTATTTTTCTATTGTATATGAAGTTTGTATTCCCCACCTTTCCCAACATTAATTAATAGATAAATAGATAGATAGAGATATTTAAAATGTATTCACTACCCATACAGTAGGTGGCAGCAATACACCAATAGGTGAGGTCTGTCACGAACCTTAAAGAACTCTCCTGCACATATCCTTTGACCTCTGTCAGGTTTGCGTCAGTGGGCCTGGGAACAGTGGGCCTGGGAACAGTGGGTTAACTGGCCTAGGAACAGTGGGCCTGGGAACAGTGGGTCTAGGAACAGTGGGCCTGGGAACAGTGGGCCTGGGAACAGTGGGCCTGGGAACAGTGGGCCTAGGAACAGTGGGTTAACTGGCCTAGGAACAGTGGGCCAGGGAACAGTGGGCCTAGGAACAGTGGGCCAGAGAACAGTGGGCCAGGGAACAGTGGGCCAGGGAACAGTGGGCCTGGGAACAGTGGGCCAGGGAACAGTGGGCCTGGGAACAGTGGGCCTGGGAACAGTGGGCCTGGGAACAGTGGGCCAGGGAACAGTGGGCCAGGGAACAGTGGGCCTGGGAACAGTGGGCCTGGGAACAGTGGGTCTAGGAACAGTGGGCCTGGGAACAGTGGGCCTGGGAACAGTGGGCCTGGGAACAGTGGGCCTAGGAACAGTGGGCCTAGGAACAGTGGGTCTAGGAACAGTGGGTCTGGGAACAGTGGGCCTGGGAACAGTGGGCCTAGGAACAGTGGGCCTAGGAACAGTGGGCCTGGGAACAGTGGGTCTAGGAACAGTGGGCCTGGGAACAGTGGGCCTGGGAACAGTGGGCCTAGGAACAGTGGGCCTGGGAACAGTGGGCCTGGGAACAGTGGGCCTGGGAACAGTGGGCCTAGGAACAGTGGGCCTAGGAACAGTGGGCCTGGGAACAGTGGGCCTGGGAACAGTGGGTCTAGGAACAGTGGGCCTGGGAACAGTGGGCCTGGGAACAGTGGGCCTGGGAACAGTGGGCCTGGGAACAGTGGGCCTGGGAACAGTGGGCCTGGGAACAGTGGGCCTGGGAACAGTGGGTTAACTGGCCTAGGAACAGTGGGTCTGGGAACAGTGGGCCTGGGAACAGTGGGCCTGGGAACAGTGGGCCTGGGAACAGTGGGCCTAGGAACAATGGGTTAACTGGTCTAGGAACAGTGGGCCTAGGAACAGTGGGCCAGGGAACAGTGGGTCTGGGAACAGTGGGCCTGGGAACAGTGGGCCTGGGAACAGTGGGCCTGGGAACAGTGGGCCTGGGAACAGTGGGCCTGGGAACAGTGGGCCTGGGAACAGTGGGCCTGGGAACAGTGGGCCTGGGAACAGTGGACCTAGGAACAGTGGGCCTGGGAACAGTGGGCCTGGGAACAGTGGACCTGGGAACAGTGGGCCTAGGAACAGTGGGCCTGGGAACAGTGGGCCTGGGAACAGTGGGCCTGGGAACAGTGGAACAGTGGGCCTGGGAACAGTGGGCCTGGGAACAGTGGGTTAACTGGCCTAGGAACAGTGGGTCTGGGAACAGTGGGCCTGGGAACAGTGGGCCTGGGAACAGTGGGCCTGGGAACAATGGGTTAACTGTTCTAGGAACAGTGGGCCTGGGAACAGTGGGCCAGGGAACAGTGGGCCTGGGAACAGTGGGTCTGGGAACAGTGGGCCTGGGAACAGTGGGCCTGGGAACAGTGGGCCTGGGAACAGTGGGTTAACTGGCCTAGGAACAGTGGGTCTGGGAACAGTGGGCCTGGGAACAGTGGGCCTGGGAACAGTGGGTTAACTGGCCTAGGAACAGTGGGCCTGGGAACAGTGGGTCTAGGAACAGTGGGCCTGGGAACAGTGGGCCTGGGAACAGTGGGCCTGGGAACAGTGGGCCTGGGAACAGTGGGCCTAGGAACAGTGGGCCTAGGAACAGTGGGTTAACTGGCCTAGGAACAGTGGGCCAGGGAACAGTGGGCCTAGGAACAGTGGGCCAGAGAACAGTGGGCCAGGGAACAGTGGGCCAGGGAACAGTGGGCCTGGGAACAGTGGGCCAGGGAACAGTGGGCCTGGGAACAGTGGGCCTGGGAACAGTGGGCCTGGGAACAGTGGGCCAGGGAACAGTGGGCCAGGGAACAGTGGGCCTGGGAACAGTGGGCCTAGGAACAGTGGGCCTGGGAACAGTGGGTCTAGGAACAGTGGGCCTGGGAACAGTGGGCCTGGGAACAGTGGGCCTGGGAACAGTGGGCCTAGGAACAGTGGGCCTAGGAACAGTGGGTCTAGGAACAGTGGGTCTGGGAACAGTGGGCCTGGGAACAGTGGGCCTAGGAACAGTGGGCCTGGGAACAGTGGGTCTAGGAACAGTGGGCCTGGGAACAGTGGGCCTAGGAACAGTGGGCCTGGGAACAGTGGGCCTGGGAACAGTGGGCCTAGGAACAGTGGGCCTAGGAACAGTGGGCCTGGGAACAGTGGGTCTAGGAACAGTGGGCCTGGGAACAGTGGGCCTGGGAACAGTGGGCCTGGGAACAGTGGGCCTGGGAACAGTGGGCCTGGGAACAGTGGGCCTAGGAACAGTGGGCCTGGGAACAGTGGGCCTGGGAACAGTGGGCCTAGGAACAGTGGGCCTGGGAACAGTGGGCCTGGGAACAGTGGGCCTAGGAACAGTGGGCCTAGGAACAGTGGGCCTGGGAACAGTGGGCCTAGGAACAGTGGGCCTAGGAACAGTGGGTCTGGGAACAGTGGGTCTAGGAACAGTGGGTCTGGGAACAGCGGGCCTGGGAACAGTGGGCCTAGGAACAGTGGGCCTGGGAACAGTGGGCCTGGGAACAGTGGGCCTGGGAACAGTGGGCCTGGGAACAGTGGGCCTGGGAACAGTGGGCCTAGGAACAGTAGGCCTGGGAACAGTGGGCATAGGAACAGTGGGTCTAGGAACAGTGGGCCTGGGAACAGTGGGCCTAGGAACAGTGGGCCTGGGAACAGTGGGCCTGGGAACAGTGGGCCTGGGAACAGTGGGCCTGGGAACAGTGGGCCTAGGAACAGTGGGTCTAGGAACAGTGGGCCTGGGAACAGTGGGCCTGGGAACAGTGGGCCTGGGAACAGTGGGCCTGGGAACAGTGGGCCTGGGAACAGTGGGCCAGGGAACAGTGGGCCTGGGAACAGTGGGCCTGGGAACAGTGGGCCTAGGAACAGTGGGCCTAGGAACAGTGGGCCTAGGAACAATGGGTTAACTGGTCTAGGAACAGTGGGCCTGGGAACAGTGGGCCAGGGAACAGTGGGCCTGGGAACAGTGGGCCTGGGAACAGTGGGCCTGGGAACAGTGGGCCTAGGAACAATGGGTTAACTGGTCTAGGAACAGTGGGCCTAGGAACAGTGGGCCTAGGAACAGTGGGCCTTGGAACAGTGGGCCTTGGAACAGTGGGCCTTGGAACAGTGGGCCTGGGAACAGTGGGCCTGGGAACAGTGGGCCTGGGAACAGTGGGCCTGGGAACAGTGGGCCTGGGAACAATGGGTTAACTGGTCTAGGAACAGTGGGCCTAGGAACAGTGGGTTAACTGCCTTGTTGAGGGGCAGAACGACAGATTTTTACGTTGTCAGCTCGTGGATTCGATCTTGCAACCTTCCGGTTACTAGTCCAACGCTCTAACCACTAGGCTACCTGCCGCCCCAAGTCGCCTGCAGCCTGTATCAGCCCAGTCTCTCTCCCTTTCCCTGTATCAGCCCAGTCTCTCTCCCTGTATCAGCCCAGTCTCTCTCCCTGTATCAGCCCAGTCTCTCTCCCTGTATCAGCCCAGTCTCTCTCCCTGTATCAGCCCAGTCTCTCTCCCTGTATCAGCCCAGTCTCTCTCCCTGTATCAGCCCATTCTCTCTCCCTGTATCAGCCCATTCTCTCTCCCTGTATCAGCCCATTCTCTCTCCCTGTATCAGCCCAGTCTCTCTCCCTGTATCAGCCCAGTCTCTCTCCCTGTATCAGCCCAGTCTCTCTCCCTGTATCAGCCCAGTCTCTCTCCCTGTATCAGCCCAGTCTCTCTCCCTGTATCAGCCCAGTCTCTCCCCCTGTCCCTGTATCAGCCCAGTCTCTCCCCCTGTCCCTGTATCAGCCCAGTCTCTCTCCCTGTCCCTGTATCAGCCCAGTCTCTCTCCCTGTCCCTGTATCAGCCCAGTCTCTCTCCCTGTCCCTGTATCAGCCCATTCTCTCTCCCTGTATCAGCCCATTCTCTCTCCCTGTATCAGCCCAGTCTCTCTCCCTGTATCAGCCCAGTCTCTCTCCCTGTATCAGCCCAGTCTCTCTCCCTGTATCAGCCCAGTCTCTCTCCCTGTATCAGCCCAGTCTCTCTCCCTGTATCAGCCCAGTCTCTCTCCCTGTATCAGCCCAGTCTCTCTCCCTGTATCAGCCCAGTCTCTCTCCCTGTATGAGCCCAGTCTCTCTCCCTGTATGAGCCCAGTCTCTCTCCCTGTATCAGCCCAGTCTCTCTCCCTGTATCAGCCCAGTCTCTCTCCCTGTCCCTGTCCCAGCCCAGTCTCTCTCCCTGTATCAGCCCAGTCTCTCCCTGTATCAGCCCAGTCTCTCCCTGTATCAGCCCAGTCTCTCTCCCTGTATCAGCCCAGTCTCTCTCCCTGTATCAGCCCAGTCTCTCTCCCTGTCCCTGTCCCAGCCCAGTCTCTCTCCCTGTATCAGCACAGTCTCTCTCCCTGTCCCTGTATCAGCCCACCCCAATCACTGAAGCTGGAGACTCATATCTCCCTCACTAACTTTAAGCATCAGCTATCAGAGCAGCTTATAGATAATTGCACCTGTACATAAACCATCTGTAAATAACCGATCCAACAACCTCATCCTCATATTGCTATTTATTTTATATATATATTATTTTTTTTTGCTCCTTTGCACCCCAGTATCTCTACTTGCACATTCATCTTCTGCACATCTACCATTCCAGTGTTTAATTGCTACATTGTAATTACTTCACCACCATGGCCTATTTATTGCCTTACCTCCCTTATCCTTCCTCATTTCCACACACTGTATATAGACTTGTTCTACTGTATTATTGACTGTATGTTTGTTTATTCTATGTGTAACTCTGTGATGTTGTTTTGTGTCGCACTGCTTTGCTTTATCTTGGCCAGGTCGCAGTTGTAAATGAGAACTTGTTCTCAACTAGCCAACCTGGTTAAAAAGAGGTGAAATAAAATGTACATTTCTTTTTTTTTTAAGTGCAAACTGACTGATACTTAGCTACTCTACCGAGTGGTCTGGGGCTGTCGTTTAATCATGATTAACTTCATTAATGGTTTTGGGAAACAGAGATGTAACAATGTCCCTACGAAGGTCCTAACGTTAAACAAAGCCTTAAGACTGTAAGCCTGTAAGTCGCTCTGGATAAGAGCGTCTGCTAAACGTTAAGCCTGTAAGTCGCTCTGGATAAGAGCGTCTGCTAAACGTTAAGCCTGTAAGTCGCTCTGGATAAGAGCGTCTGCTAAACGTTAAGCCTGTAAGTCGCTCTGGATAAGAGCGTCTGCTAAACGTTAAGCCTGTAAGTCGCTCTGGATAAGAGCGTCTGCTAAACGTTAAGCCTGTAACTCTGGATAAGAGCGTCTGCTAAACGTTAAGCCTGTAAGTCGCTCTGGATAAGAGCGTCTGCTAAACGTTAAGCCTGTAACTCTGGATAAGAGCGTCTGCTAAACGTTAAGCCTGTAAGTCGCTCTGGATAAGAGCGTCTGCTAAACGTTAAGCCTGTAAGTCGCTCTGGATAAGAGCGTCTGCTAAACGTTAAGCCTGTAAGTCGCTCTGGATAAGAGCGTCTGCTAAACGTTAAGCCTGTAAGTCGCTCTGGATAAGAGCGTCTGCTAAACGTTAAGCCTGTAAGTCGCTCTGGATAAGAGCGTCTGCTAAACGTTAAGCCTGTAAGTCGCTCTGGATAAGAGCGTCTGCTAAACGTTAAGCCTGTAAGTCGCTCTGGATAAGAGCGTCTGCTAAACGTTAAGCCTGTAAGTCGCTCTGGATAAGAGCGTCTGCTAAACGTTAAGCCTGTAAGTCGCTCTGGATAAGAGCGTCTGCTAAACGTTAAGCCTGTAACTCTGGATAAGAGCGTCTGCTAAACGTTAAGCCTGTAAGTCGCTCTGGATAAGAGCGTCTGCTAAACGTTAAGCCTGTAAGTCGCTCTGGATAAGAGCGTCTGCTAAACGTTAAGCCTGTAACTCTGGATAAGAGCGTCTGCTAAACGTTAAGCCTGTAAGTCGCTCTGGATAAGACCGTCTGCTAAACGTTAAGCCTGTAAGTCGCTCTGGATAAGAGCGTCTGCTAAACGTTAAGCCTGTAAGTCGCTCTGGATAAGAGCGTCTGCTAAACGTTAAGCCTGTAAGTCGCTCTGGATAAGAGCGTCTGCTAAACGTTAAGCCTGTAAGTCGCTCTGGATAAGAGCGTCTGCTAAACGTTAAGCCTGTAACTCTGGATAAGAGCGTCTGCTAAACGTTAAGCCTGTAAGTCGCTCTGGATAAGAGCGTCTGCTAAACGTTAAGCCTGTAAGTCGCTCTGGATAAGAGCGTCTGCTAAACGTTAAGCCTGTAACTCTGGATAAGAGCGTCTGCTAAACGTTAAGCCTGTAAGTCGCTCTGGATAAGACCGTCTGCTAAACGTTAAGCCTGTAAGTCGCTCTGGATAAGAGCGTCTGCTAAACGTTAAGCCTGTAAGTCGCTCTGGATAAGAGCGTCTGCTAAACGTTAAGCCTGTAAGTCGCTCTGGATAAGAGCGTCTGCTAAACGTTAAGCCTGTAAGTCGCTCTGGATAAGAGCGTCTGCTAAACGTTAAGCCTGTAACTCTGGATAAGAGCGTCTGCTAAACGTTAAGCCTGTAAGTCGCTCTGGATAAGAGCGTCTGCTAAACGTTAAGCCTGTAACTCTGGATAAGAGCGTCTGCTAAACGTTAAGCCTGTAAGTCGCTCTCCCCGTCAACCCCTCCCCGTCAACCCCTCCCCGTCAACCCCTCCCCGTCAACCCCTCCCCGTCAACCCCTCCCCGTCAACCTCTCCCAGTCAACCCCTCCCAGTCAACCCCTCCCCGTCAACCCCTCCCCGTCAACCCCTCCCAGTCAACCCCTCCCAGTCAACCCCTCCCAGTCAACCCCTCCCAGTCAACCCCTCCCAGTCAACCCCTCCCAGTCAACCCCTCCCAGTCAACCCCTCCCCGTCAACCCCTCCCCGTCAACCTCTCCCCACACAGACTGGATCAGTGAGTTCATTATGTTGTTCAAACACTAGATGGCGCCAAACCCCATGAAAAGTTACAGACTGATATTTGCCATTGATACGGTAGAAAAACTGTAGGGTTTGTGCCTAGGGGGGGTTCAGTAGGGCCTATGGGGGGTTTAGTAGGGGTTAGGGGGTTCAGTAGGGCCTATGGGGGTTTAGTAGGGGTTAGGGGGTTCAGTAGGGCCTATGGGGGTTTAGTAGGGGTTAGGGGGTTCAGTAGGGGCTCGGGGAGTTCAGTAGGATATGGGCCTATGGGGGTTCAGTAGGGGCTGGGGGTTCAGTAGGGCCTATGGGGGGTTCAGTAGGGGCTGGGGGTTGAGTAGGGGCTGGGGGTTCAGTAGGGCCTATGGGGGGTTCAGTAGGGGCTAGGGGTTCAGTAGGGGCTGGGGGTTCAGTAGGGGCTAAGGGGTGTTCAGTAGGGGCTAGGAGGGGTTTAGCAGGGGCTAGGGGGTTCAGTAGGGGCTAGGGGGTTTAGTAGGGGCTAGGGGGTTCAGTAGGGGCTAGGGGGTTTATAGTAGGGGCTAGGGGGTTCAGTAGGGGCTAGGAGGGTTTATAGTAGGGGCTAGGGGGGGTTCAGTAGGGGCTAGGGGGTTCAGTAGGGGCTAGGGGGTTCAGTAGGGGCTAGGGGGTTCAGTAGGGGCTAGGGGGTTCAGTAGGGGCTAGGGGGTTCAGTAGGGGCTAGGGGGTTCAGTAGGGGCTAGGGGGTTGAGTAGGGCCTATGGGGGTTCAGTAGGATATGGGCCTATGGGGGTTCAGTAGGGGCTGGGGAGTTGAGTAGGGCCTAGGGGGTTCAGTAGGGGCTGGGGGTTGAGTAGGGGCTGGGGGTTCAGTAGGGGCTGGGGGGTTGAGTAGGGGCTGGGGGTTGAGTAGGGCCTATGGGGGGTTCAGTAGGGGCTAGGGGATTCAGTAGGGGCTGGGGGGTTCAGTAGGGCCTAGGGGGTTCAGTAGGGGCTGGGGGGTTGAGTAGGGGCTAGGGGGTTCAGTAGGGGCTAGGGGGGTTTAGTAGGGGCTAGGGGGTTAGTAGGGGCTAGGGGGGATTAGTAGGGGCTAGGGGGTTCAGTAGGGGCTAGGGGGGGTTCAGTAGGGCTAGGGGGTTCAGTAGGGGCTAGGGGGTTCAGTAGGATATGGGCCTATGGGGGTTCAGTAGGGGCTAGGGGGTCTCAGTAGGATATGGGCCTATGGGGGTTCAGCAGGGTCCAGGGGGGCTGTTCAGTAGGGTCCGGGGGGGGGTTCAATAGGGCCCAGGGTGGTTTCAGTGTGTGGGTTTCAATAGGGCCGAGGGGGTTTCAGTAGGTGGGTTTCAGTAGGGCCTAGGAGGGGTTTCAGTAGGGCCTAGGAGGGGTTTCAGTAGGTGGGTTTCAGTAGGGCCTAGAGGGGGTTTCAGTAGGTGGGTTTCAGTAGGGCCTAGGAGGGGTTTCAGTAGGGCCTAGGAGGGGTTTCAGTAGGTGGGTTTCAGTAGGGCCTAGAGGGGTTTCAGTAGGTGGGTTTCAGTGGGGCCTAGGAGGGTTTCAGTAGGTGGGTTTCAGTAGGGCCGAGGGGGGTTTCAGTAGGTGGGTTTCAGTAGGGCCTAGGGGGTTTCAGTAGGTGGGTTTCAGTAGGTGGGTTTCAGTAGGGCCTAGGGGGTTTCAGTAGGTGGGTTTCAGTAGGGCCTAGGGGGTTTCAGTAGGGCCGAGGGGGGTTTCAGTAGGTGGGTTTCAGTAGGGCCTAGGAGGGTTTCAGTAGGTGGGTTTCAGTAAGGCCTAGGAGGGGTTGCAGTAGGTGGGTTTCAGTAGGGCCTAGGAAGGGTTTCAGTAGGTGGGTTTCAGTAGGGCCTAGGGGGTTTCAGTAGGTGGGTTTCAGTAGGGCCTAGGAGGGGTTTCAGTAGGGCCTAGGGGGGGTTTCAGTAGGGCCTATGAGGGGTTTCAGTAGGTGGGTTTCAGTAGGGCCTAGGGGGGGTGTTTATGGACAGCAATTCTGTCACAAAGACAGATTACTGGACACCCATTAAATCCATTAGTATGCTTAATCTGGGTCTACTCACAGTGTCCCGTGAGGGGTGCAGTCGACACAGTGTCCCGTGAGGGGTGCAGTCCACACAGTGTCCTGTGAGGGGTGCAGTCCACACAGTGTCCCCTGAGGGGTGCAGTCCACACTGTCCTGTGAGGGGTGCAGTCCACACAGTGTCCCCTGAGGGGTGCAGTCCACACAGTGTCCCGTGAGGGGTGCAGTCTACTCACAGTGTCCCGTGAGGGGTGCAGTCTACTCACAGTGTCCCGTGAGGGGTGCAGTCTACTCACAGTGTCCCGTGAGGGGTGCAGTCTACTCACAGTGTCCCGTGAGGGGTGCAGTCTACTCACAGTGTCCCGTGAGGGGTGCAGTCTACTCACAGTGTCCCGTGGGGGGTGCAGTCTACTCACAGTGTCCCGTGAGGGGTGCAGTCTAATCACAGTGTCCCGTGAGGGGTGCAGTCTACTCACAGTGTCCCGTGAGGGGTGCAGTCTACTCACAGTGTCCCGTGAGGGGTGCAGTCTACTCACAGTGTCCCGTGAGGGGTGCAGTCTACACAGATATCCCTCTAGTGGTGTGGGGGCTGTGCTTTGGCAAAGTGGGTGGGGTTATATCCTTCCTGTTTGGCCCTGTCCGGGGGTGTCCTCGGATGGGGCCACAGTGTCTCCTGACCCCTCCTGTCTCAGCCTCCAGTATTTATACTGCAGTAGTTTATGTGTCGGGGGGCTAGGGTCAGTTTGTTATATCTGGAGTACTTCTCCTGTCCTATTCGGTGTCCTGTGTGAATCTAAGTGTGCGTTCTCTAATTCTCTCCTTCTCTCTTTCTTTCTCTCTCTCGGAGGACCTGAGCCCTAGGACTACCTGACATGATGACTCCTTGCTGTCCCCAGTCCACCTGGCCATGCTGCTGCTCCAGTTTCAACTGTTCTGCCTTACTATTATTCAACCATGCTGGTCATTTATGAACATTTGAACATCTTGGCTACGTTCTGTTATAATCTCCACCCGGCACAGCCAGAAGAGGACTGGCCACCCCACATATGCTCTCTCTAATTCTCTCTTTCTTTCTCTCTCTCGGAGGACCTGAGCCCTAGGACCGTGCCCCAGGATGACCTGACATGATGACTCCTTGCTGTCCTCAGTCCACCTGACTGTGCTGCTGCTCCAGTTTCAACTGTTCTGCCTTATTATTATTCGACCATGCTGGTCATTTATGAACATTTGAACATCTTGGCCATGTTCTGTTATAATCTCCACCCGGCACAGCCAGAAGAGGACTGGCCACCCCACATAGCCCGGTTCCTCTCTAGGTTTCTTCCTAGGTTTTGGCCTTTCTAGGGAGTTTTTCCTAGCCACCGTGCTTTTACACCTGCATTGTTTGCTGTTTGGGGTTTTAGGCTGGGTTTCTGTACAGCACTTTGAGATATCAGCTGATGTACGAAGGGCTATATAAATACATTTGATTTGATTTGTCCCGTGAGGGGTGCAGTCTACTCACCGTGTCCCGTGAGGGGTGCAGTCTACACAGTGTCCCGTGAGGGGTGCAGTCTACTCACAGTGTCCCGTGAGGGGTGCAGTCTACTCACAGTGTCCCGTGAGGGGTGCAGTCTACTCACAGTGTCCCGTGAGGGGTGCAGTCTACTCACAGTGTCCCGTGAGGGGTGCAGTCTACACAGTGTCCCTTGAGGGGTGCAGTCTACTCACAGTGTCCCGTGAGGGGTGCAGTCTACACAGTGTCCCGTGAGGGGTGCAGTCTACTCACAGTGTCCCGTGAGGGGTGCAGTCTACTCACAGTGTCCCATGAGGGGTGCAGTCTACTCACAGTGTCCCGTGAGGGGTGCAGTCTACACAGTGTCCCGTGAGGGGTGCAGTCTACTCACAGTGTCCCATGAGGGGTGCAGTCTACTCACAGTGTCCCGTGAGGGGTGCAGTCTACACAGTGTCCCGTGAGGGGTGCAGTCTACTCACAGTGTCCCATGAGGGGTGCAGTCTACTCACAGTGTCCCGTGAGGGGTGCAGTCTACACAGTGTCCCGTGAGGGGTGCAGTCTACTCACAGTGTCCCATGAGGGGTGCAGTCTACTCACAGTGTCCCGTGAGGGGTGCAGTCTACTCACAGTGTCCCATGAGGGGTGCAGTCTACTCACAGTGTCCCGTGAGGGGTGCAGTCTACTCACAGTGTCCCATGAGGGGTGCAGTCTACACAGTGTCCCGTGAGGGGTGCAGTCTACTCACAGTGTCCCGTGAGGGGTGCAGTCTACTCACAGTGTCCCGTGAGGGGTGCAGTGTACTCACAGTGTCCCGTGAGGGGTGCAGTCTACTCACAGTGTCCCGTGAGGGGTGCAGTCTACTCACAGTGTCCCATGAGGGGTGGAGTCTACTCACAGTGTCCCGTGAGGGGTGCAGTCTACTCACAGTGTCCCATGAGGGGTGCAGTCTACACAGTGTCCCGTGAGGGGTGCAGTCTACTCACAGTGTCCCGTGAGGGGTGCAGTCTACTCACAGTGTCCCGTGAGGGGTGCAGTCTACTCACAGTGTCCCGTGAGGGGTGCAGTGTACTCACGGTGTGTAGCAGGGTGTGTAGCAGGGTGTGTAGCAGGGTGTGGCTTGTCCTCCTCCTCTTCAGTGTCGGGGCCAGAGCACCACTCATCTCCACTGTAAGGCTGTTTCTTCTCCAACACACATCGCCGTTTACTGCGCATCACTCCTTCTACTGGGAGGGGACAACACACACACACACATTTTGGATGTGTAACTATAACAGGCCTTAATTACTACACAGCATCCATCATGAGAGGACAGGTCAGCGGGAGGGAGGGAGGGAGGGAGGGAGGGAGGGAGGGAGGAAGGAGAGAAGGGAGGGTGGGAGGGAGGGAGGGAGGGAGGGAGGGAGGGAGGGAGGGAGGGACAGAGGAGGAAGGAGAGAAGGGAGGGTGGGAAGGAGGGAGGGACAGAGGAGGAAGGAGAGAAGGAGGGTGGGAAGGAGGGTGGGAGGGAGGGTGGGAGGGAGAGAGGGAGAGAGGGAGAGAGGGAGAGAGGGAGAGAGGGAGAGAGGGAGAGAGGGAGAGAGGGAGGGAGGGAGGGAGGGAGGGAGGGAGGGAGGGAGGGAGGGAGGGAGGGAGGGAGGGAGGGAGGGAGGGAGGGATAGGTCCTAGCCTCATACTATCAAATAATGTTGGGAGACAGTGTGTGTAGTGAGAGAAAGGGGAGACTGCCATGTATGTGTCCTCACTTTGACTAGTGTACACTATCTCCTGCTATGGCATCAAACTAGGGTACATTATCTCCTTCTATGGCCTCAAACTAGTCTACATCATCTCCTGCAATGGCCTCAAACTAGTCTACATCATCTCCTGCAATGGCCTCAAACTAGTCTACATCATCTCCTGCAATGGCCTCAAACTAGTCTACATCATCTCCTGCAATGGCCTCAAACTAGTCTACATCATCTCCTGCAATGGCCTCAAACTAGTCTACATCATCTCCTGCAATGGCCTCAAACTAGTCTACATCATCTCCTGCAATGGCCTCAAACTAGTCTACATCATCTCCTGCAATGGCCTCAAACTAGTCTACATCATCTCCTGCAATGGCCTCAAACTAGTCTACATCATCTCCTGCAATGGCCTCAAACTAGTCTACATCATCTCCTGCAATGGCCTCAAACTAGTCTACATCATCTCCTGCAATGGCCTCAAACTAGTCTACATCATCTCCTGCAATGGCCTCAAACTAGTCTACATCATCTCCTGCAATGGCCTCAAACTAGTCTACATCATCTCCTGCAATGGCCTCAAACTAGTCTACATCATCTCCTGCAATGGCCTCAAACTAGTCTACATCATCTCCTGCAATGGCCTCAAACTAGTCTACATCATCTCCTGCAATGGCCTCAAACTAGTCTACATCATCTCCTGCAATGGCCTCAAACTAGTCTACATCATCTCCTGCAATGGCCTCAAACTAGTCTACATCATCTCCTGCAATGGCCTCAAACTAGTCTACATCATCTCCTGCAATGGCCTCAAACTAGTCTACATCATCTCCTGCAATGGCCTCAAACTAGTCTACATCATCTCCTGCAATGGCCTCAAACTAGTCTACATCATCTCCTGCAATGGCCTCAAACTAGTGTACACCATCTCAGGGACTCAGCCTGACCCGCCCAGCAGCAGGGACTCAGCCTGACCCGCCCAGCAGCAGGGACTCAGCCTGACCCGCCCAGCAGCAGGGACTCAGCCTGACCCGCCCAGCAGCAGGGACTCAGCCTGACCCGCCCAGCAGCAGGGACTCAGCCTGACCCGCCCAGCAGCAGGGACTCAGCCTGACCCGCCCAGCAGCAGGGACTCAGCCTGACCCGCCCAGCAGCAGGGACTCAGCCTGACCCGCCCAGCAGCAGGGACTCAGCCTGACCCGCCCAGCAGCAGGGACTCAGCCTGACCCGCCCAGCAGCAGGGACTCAGCCTGACCCGCCCAGCAGCAGGGACTCAGCCTGACCCGCCCAGCAGCAGGGACTCAGCCTGACCCGCCCAGCAGCAGGGACTCAGCCTGACCCGCCCAGCAGCAGGGACTCAGCCTGACCCGCCCAGCAGCAGGGACTCAGCCTGGCCCGCCTAGCAGCAGGGACTCAGCCTGACCTATGCATTCACTTTTGCTCCCAGCAGACAGTCATTGGTTTACATAAACGGTCAGGTGGCAGTGTGTGTGTGTGTGTGTGTGTGTGTGTGTGTGTGTGTGTGTGTGTGTGTGTGTGTTAGCTGGTTTACATTCTGTTTAATCATTGGTCCTCTTCAGGTGTGAGTTGAGGAGGGGAGAGGAGGGGGGTAGATTAGTGGGGAGGACGAGAGGAGGGGGGGGGAGGGGAGATGACTTGCATTTCATTTGAATGTGTTTCTGTTTATTTAGCTAGAGGGAAATTAGATCAGAGAGAGAACCGGACGTTTCCCTTCAAAGGACCTGCCCAATCATTCTCACTCTCTCTCTGACTGGGTGGTGGACCATTCTTCATAGGGAAAACTGTTGAGCGTGAAAAACACAGCAGTGTTACAGTTCTTGACTCAAACTGGTGGGCCTGGCACCTACTACGATCTACTACCATCTACTACCACCTACTACCATCTACTACCACCTACTACCACCTACTACCACCTACTACCATCTACTACCATCTACTACCACCTACTACCATCTACTACCACCTACTACCATCTACTACCATCTACTACCACCTACTACCATCTACTACCACCTACTACCACCTACTACCATCTACTACCACCATCTACTAACACCTACTACCATCTACTACCACCTACTACCACCTACTACCACCTACTACCATCTACTACCACCATCTACTAACACCTACTACCATCTACTACCATCTACTACCATCTACTACCACCTACTACAACCTACTACCACCTACTACCACCTACTACCATCTACTACCACCTACTACCACCTACTACCATCTACTACCACCTACTACCATCTACTACCACCTACTACCACCTACTACCATCTACTACCACCTACTACCATCTACTACCACCTACTACCACCTACTACCACCTACTACCACCTACTACCATCTACTACCACCTACTACCATCTACTACCACCTACTCTACTACCGTCTACTACCATCTACTACCATCTACTACCATCTACTACCATCTACTACCGCCTACTACCGTCTACTACCGTCTACTACCGTCTACTACCGTCTACTACCACCTACTACCACCTACTACCACCTACTACCACCTACTACCATCTACTACCATCTACTACCGCCTACTACCGTCTACTACCACCTACTACCATCTACTACCGTCTACTACCATCTACTACCACCTACTACCACCTACTACCATCTACTACCACCTACTACCATCTACTACCACCTACTCTACTACCATCTACTACCGCCTACTACCGTCTACTACCATCTACTACCATCTACTACCGCCTACTACCGTCTACTACCACCTACTACCATCTACTACCGCCTACTACCGTCTACTACCACCTACTACCATCTACTACCGCCTACTACCGTCTACTACCGTCTACTACCGTCTACTACCGTCTACTACCATCTACTACCATCTACTACCACCTACTACCATCTACTACCACCTACTACCATCTACTACCACCTACTCTACTACCATCTACTACCGTCTACTACCATCTACTACCATCTACTACCATCTACTACCATCTACTACCACCTACTACCACCTACTACCATCTACTACCACCTACTCTACTACCATCTACTACCGCCTACTACCGTCTACTACCATCTACTACCATCTACTACCGCCTACTACCACCTACTACCATCTTCTACCATCTACTACCATCTACTACCATCTACTACCACCTACTACCACCTACTACCATCTACTACCATCTACTACCACCTACTACCACCTACTACCATCTACTACCATCTACTACCACCTACTACCATCTACTACCACCTACTACCACCTACTACCATCTACTACCATCTACTACCACCTACTACCATCTTCTACCATCTACTACCACCTACTACCACCTACTACCATCTACTACCATCTACTACCACCTACTACCATCTACTACCATCTACTACCATCTACTACCATCTACTACCACCTACTACCATCTACTACCATCTACTACCATCTACTACCACCTACTACCATCTACTACTATCTACTACCACCTACTACCATCTTCTACTACCATCTACTACCATCTACTACCACCTACTACCACCTTCTACCACCTTCTACCATCTACTACCACCTACTACCATCTACTACCATCTACTACCACCTACTACCATCTACTACCACCTACTACCACCTTCTACTACCATCTACTACCACCTACTACCATCTACTACCACCTACTACCATCTACTACCACCTACTACCACCTTCTACTACCATCTACTACCACCTACTACCATCTACTACCACCTACTACCATCTACTACCACCTACTACCATCTACTACCACCTACTACCATCTACTACCACCTACTACCATCTACTACCATCTACTACCACCTACTACCATCTACTACCATCTACTACCATCTACTACCACCTACTACCACCTACTACCATCTACTACCATCTACTACCACCTACTACCACCTACTACCATCTACTACCACCTACTACAATCTACTACCATCTACTACCACCTACTACCACCTACTACCACCTACTACCACCTACTACCACCTACTACCATCTACTACCACCTACTACCACCTACTACCACCTACTACCATCTACTACCATCTACTACCACCTACTACCACCTACTACCACCTACTACCATCTACTACCACCTTCTACCATCTACTACCATCTACTACCATCTACTACCACCTACTACCATCTACTACCACCTACTACCACCTACTACCATCTACTACCACCTACTACCACCTACTACCATCTACTACCACCTACTACCACCATCTACCACCTACTACCATCTACTACCACCTACTACCACCTACTACCACCTACTACCACCATCTACTACCACCATCTACTACCACCTACTACCACCTACTACCATCTACTACCATCTACTACCACCTACTACAATCTACTACCACCTACTACCATCTACTACCACCTACTACCACCTACTACCACCTACTACCATCTACTACCATCTACTACCACCTACTACCATCTACTACCATCTACTACCACCTACTACCATCTACTACCATCTACCATCAGCTGCTCTCAGTCCACTTCACCTATCTCTATAAACCATCCCTCAGCTGCTCTCAGTCCACCTCACCTATCTCTATAAACCATCCCCCAGCTTCTCTCAGTGGAACCTCACCTATCTCTATAAACCACCCCCCAGCTGCTCTCAGTGGAACCTCACCTATCTCTATAAAGCATCCCTCAGCTGCTCTCAGTGGAACCTCACCTATCTCTATAAACCATCCCTCAGCTGCTCTCAGTCCACCTCACCTATCTCTATAAACCATCCCTCAGCTGCTCTCAGTGGAACCTCACCTATCTCTATAAACCATCCACCTCACCTATCTCTATAAACCATCCCTCAGCTGCTCAGTCCACTTCACCTATCTCTATAAACCTTCCCTCAGCTGCTCAGTCCACCTCACCTATCTCTATAAACCCTCCCTCAGCTGCTCTCAGTCCACCTCACCTATCTCTATAAACCATCCCTCAGCTGCTCTCAGTGGAACCTCACCTATCTCTATAAACCATCCCTCAGCTGCTCTCAGTCCACCTCACCTATCTCTATAAACCATTCCTCAGCTGCTCTCAGTGCACCTCACCTAAACCGTCCCTCAGCTGCTCTCAGTGCACCTCACCTATCTCTATAAACCATTCCTCAGCTGCTCAGTCCACCTCACCTATCTCTATAAACCATCCCTCAGCTGCTCAGTCCACCTCACCTATCTCTATAAACCATCCCTCAGCTGCTCTCAGTGGAACCTCACCTATCTCTATAAACCATCCCTCATTTTGCACCAAACATCAGTTATTTTTTGATGTAACCACACCCCCCTCTCCCAGTATATCAAGGAACCTTGCATTGTGTGTGTGACGGGAAGCCCAGATGACTCAGTTTCACAAATTCATATTACTGCCTGTCAATCTCCCCCAAATCAGCAGACACACACACACACACACACACACACACACACACACACACACACACACACACACACACACACACACACACACACACACACACACACACACACACACACACACACACACACACACACACACACACACACACACACACACACACACACACACACACACACACACACACTAAATAATAATAGACAGGCAAACAAATGCAAATAGTCACAGCATGGACAAAGACATGCAAATCCACAACCAGTTCTAGCCTTGCTGCTAAAAGACAGATGACAGCCCTACAGAGACCACTGTTCTGGAAACAGTTTACTACTAGTAAAGACAGATGACAGCCCTACAGAGACCACTGTTCTGGAAACAGTTTACTGCTAGTAAAGACAGATGACAGGCCCCTAGACCACTGTTCTGGAAACAGTTTACTGCTAGTAAAGACAGATGACAGCCCTACAGAGACCACTGTTCTGGAAACAGTTTACTGCTAGTAAAGACAGATGACAGCCCTACAGAGACCACTGTTCTGGAAACAGTTTACTGCTAGTAAAGACAGATGACAGGCCCCTAGACCACTGTTCTGGAAACAGTTTACTGCTAGTAAAGACAGATGACAGCCCTACAGAGACCACTGTTCTGGAAACAGTTTACTGCTAGTAAAGACAGATGACAGGCCCCTAGACCACTGTTCTGGAAACAGTTTACTGCTAGTAAAGACAGATGACACCCCTACAGAGACCACTGTTCTGGAAACAGTTTACTGCTAGTAAAGACAGATGACAGCCCTACAGAGACCACTGTTCTGGAAACAGTTTACTGCTAGTAAAGACAGATGACAGGCCCCTAGACCACTGTTCTGGAAACAGTTTACTGCTAGTAAAGACAGATGACAGCCCTACAGAGACCACTGTTCTGGAAACAGTTTACTGCTAGTAAAGACAGATGACAGGCCCCTAGACCACTGTTCTGGAAACAGTTTACTGCTAGTAAAGACAGATGACAGCCCTACAGAGACCACTGTTCTGGAAACAGTTTACTGCTAGTAAAGACAGATGACAGCCCTACAGAGACCACTGTTCTGGAAACAGTTTACTGCTAGTAAAGACAGATGACAGCCCTACAGAGACCACTGTTCTGGAAACAGTTTACTGCTAGTAAAGACAGATGACAGCCCTACAGAGACCACTGTTCTGGAAACAGTTTACTGCTAGTAAAGACAGATGACAGGCCCCTTGACCACTGTTCTGGAAACAGTTTACTGCTAGTAAGACAGATGACAGGCCCCTAGACCACTGTTCTGGAAACAGTTTACTGCTAGTAAAGACAGATGACAGCCCTACAGAGACCACTGTTCTGGAAACAGTTTACTGCTAGTAAAGACAGATGACAGCCCTACAGAGACCACTGTTCTGGAAACAGTTTACTGCTAGTAAAGACAGATGACAGGCCCCTTGACCACTGTTCTGGAAACAGTTTACTGCTAGTAAAGACAGATGACAGGCCCCTAGACCACTGTTCTGGAAACAGTTTACTGCTAGTAAAGACAGATGACAGGCCCCTAGACCACTGTTCTGGAAACAGTTTACTGCTAGTAAAGACAGATGACAGGCCTACAGAGACCACTGTTCTGGAAACAGTTTACTGCTAGTAAAGACAGATGACAGCCCTACAGAGACCACTGTTCTGGAAACAGTTTACTGCTAGTAAAGACAGATGACAGGCCCCTTGACCACTGTTCTGGAAACAGTTTACTGCTAGTAAAGACAGATGACAGGCCCCTAGACCACTGTTCTGGAAACAGTTTACTGCTAGTAAAGACAGATGACAGGCCCCTAGACCACTGTTCTGGAAACAGTTTACTGCTAGTAAAGACAGATGACAGCCCTACAGAGACCACTGTTCTGGAAACAGTTTACTGCTAGTAAAGACAGATGACAGGCCCCTAGACCACTGTTCTGGAAACAGTTTACTGCTAGTAAAGACAGATGACAGCCCTACAGAGACCACTGTTCTGGAAACAGTTTACTGCTAGTAAAGACAGATGACAGGCCCCTAGACCACTGTTCTGGAAACAGTTTACTGCTAGTAAAGACAGATGACAGGCCTACAGAGACCACTGTTGTGGAAACAGTTTACTGCTAGTAAAGACAGATGACAGCCCTACAGAGACCACTGTTCTGGAAACAGTTTACTGCTAGTAAAGACAGATGACAGGCCCCTTGACCACTGTTCTGGAAACAGTTTACTGCTAGTAAAGACGGATGACAGGCCCCTAGACCACTGTTCTGGAAACAGTTTACTGCTAGTAAAGACAGATGACAGCCCTACAGAGACCACTGTTCTGTTAGACTTCCTGTGTCTCTCTCTGGTCAAATCTGCACCAGAAATACCAGATTAGCTACCTACACCACCCACAGCAGGAAACGTGTGCATGTGTTTCGTGTGGGATGTGTGTGCGATTTTGTGCGTGTGTATGTATTGTGTGTGTGTGTGTGTGTCACTATATAACTTGTTTTCCCTCACACTGAAATGCCCTGACCTTTCTGTCAGGCGTCAGAATTTCCTCTGCCTTCCGATGGTAGCCTACAGCCGCAATGTGACGTTAGTATGTACGTGTGTGTGTGTGTGTGTGTGTGTGTGTGTGTGTGTGTGTGTGTGTGTGTGTGTGTGTGTGTGTGTGGTAATACCCTACCTTTGGCGTCAGGCTCCTGCATAGGGGTGATAGTGTCTCTCTGTTCCCCAGAGTCCATGGACACACTTCTCTCTCTCTTCGTCTTCATCATCCCCCCAACGCCACTCACCGATTGGCTGACAGTCTTCAGGCCAGGGTTGCCCGCCCCCAGGCCCTTATTGGCCCCCTCCTGCTGCTGGGTCACATTGGAGAGCTGGGATTGGCTGTCGCTGCTCACTTGCTTGCCATGATTGGTCAGCTTATTGTCGGGGTGCATTTGAACGGCTGGGGTGGGTCTGGGGTAGGAGTACAGACGATGTGGTGTCCGTCCGTCTGTTTGAGGAAGTCACACTGCTGCTTGTCTACACAGCTGGTGAGACGGAGGAGAAAACAGACTCAGAACTAACAGGCTCAGAACTAACAGGCTCAGAAACAACATGCTCGAGAACTAACAGGCTCGGGAACTAACAGGCTCGGGAACTAACAGGCTCGGGAACTAACAGGCTCAGAACTAACAGGCTCAGAACCAACAAGCTCGGGAACCAACAGGCTCGGGAACCAACAGGCTCGGGAACCAACAGGCTCGGGAACCAACAGGCTCGGGAACCAACAGGCTCGGGAACCAACAGGCTCGGGAACCAACAGGCTCGGGAACCAACAGGCTCGGGAACCAACAGGCTCGGGAACCAACAGGCTCGGGAACCAACAGGCTCGGGAACCAACAGGCTCGGGAACCAACAGGCTCGGGAACCAACAGGCTCGGGAACCAACAGGCTCGGGAACCAACAGGCTCGGGAACCAACAGGCTCGGGAACCAACAGGCTCGGGAACTAACAGGCTCGGGAACTAACAGGCTCGGGAACTAACAGGCTCGGGAACTAACAGGCTCGGGAACTAACAGGCTCGGGAACTAACAGGCTCGGGAACTAACAGGCTCGGGAACTAACAGGCTCGGGAACTAACAGGCTCGGGAACTAACAGGCTCGGGAACTAACAGGCTCGGGAACTAACAGGCTCAGAACTAACAGGCTCAGAACTAACAGGCTCGGGAACTAACAGGCTCAGAACTAACAGGCTCGGGAACTAACAGGCTCGGGAACTAACAGGCTCGGGAACTAACAGGCTCAGAACTAACAGGCTCGGGAACTAACAGGCTCGGGAACTAACAGGCTCGGGAACTAACAGGCTCGGGAACTAACAGGCTCGGGAACTAACAGGCTCAGAACTAACAGGCTCGGGAACTAACAGGCTAGGGAACTAACAGGCTCGGGAACTAACAGGCTCAGAACTAACAGGCTCGGGAACTAACAGGCTCAGAACTAACAGGCTCAGAACTAACAGGCTCAGAACTAACAGGCTCAGAACTAACAGGCTCAGAACTAACAGGCTCAGAACTAACAGGCTCGGGAACTAACAGGCTCGGGAACTAACAGGCTCGGGAACTAACAGGCTCGGGAACTAACAGGCTCGGGAACTAACAGGCTCGGGAACTAACAGGCTCGGGAACTAACAGGCTCGGGAACTAACAGGCTCGGGAACTAACAGGCTCGGGAACTAACAGGCTCAGAACTAACAGGCTCGGGAACTAACAGGCTCGGGAACTAACAGGCTCGGGAACTAACAGGCCCGGGAACTAACAGGCCCGGGAACTAACAGGCTCGTAACAGTGCAGTAATATCTAACAATTCACAAAAATACACACAAACCTAAAAGTAAAAGAATGGAGTTAAGAAATACATAAATATTAGGACGAGCTGGGCCTCCCGGGTGGCACAGTGGTCTAAGGTACTGCATCGCAGTGCTAGCTGTGCCACCAGAGATTCTGGGTTGGAGCCCGGGCTCTGTCGCAGTCGGCCGCGACCGGGAGGCCCATGTGGCGGCACACAATTGGCCCAGCGTCGTCCGGGGTAGGGAGGGTTTGGCCGGCAGGGCATATCCCTTGTCTCATCGTGCACTAGCGACACCTGTGGAGGGCCGGGCGCAGTGCATGCTGACCAGGTCGCCAGGTGACCAGGTCGCCAGCTGACCAGGTCGCCAGGTGACCAGGTCGCCAGGTGACCAGGTCGCCAGGTGACCAGGTCGCCAGGTGTACGGTGTTGGCTGTTTAACAGTCTGATGGCCTTGAGATAGTAGCTGTTTTTCAGTCTCTCGGTCGCTACTTTGATGCACCTGTACTGACCTCGCCTTCTGGATGATAGCGGGGTGAACAGGCAGTGGCTCGGGTGGTTGTTGTCCTTGATGATCTTTTTAGCCTTCCTGTGACATCGGGTGGTGTAGGTGTCCTGGAGGGCAGGTAGTTTGCCCCCGGTGATGCGTTGTGCAGACCTCACTACCCTCTGGAGAGCCTTACGGTTGTGGGCGGAGCAGTTGCCGTACCAGACGGCGATGCAGACTGGCAGAATGCTCTCGATTGTGCATCTGTATAAGTTTGTGCGGGTCTTAGGGACCAATCCACATTTCTTCAGCCTCCTGGGGTTGAGGAGGCGCTACTGCGACTTCTACACCACACCATCTGTGTGGGTGGCCATTGAGATCGTCTGTGTTGGTGGACCATTGAGATCGTCTGTGTGGGTGGACCAATTCAGATCGTCTGTGTGGGTGGACCAATTCAGATCGTCTGTGTGGGTGGACCAATCCAGATGGTCTGTGTGGGTGGACCAATCCAGATGGTCTGTGTGGGTGGACCAATCCAGATGGTCTGTGTGGGTGGACCAATCCAGATGGTCTGTGTGGGTGGACCAATCCAGATGGTCTGTGTGGGTGGACCAATCCAGATGGTCTGTGTGGGTGGACCAATCCAGATGGTCTGTGTGGGTGGACCAATCCAGATGGTCTGTGTGGGTGGACCAATCCAGATGGTCTGTGTGGGTGGACCAATCCAGATGGTCTGTGTGGGTGGACCAATCCAGATGGTCTGTGTGGGTGGACCAATCCAGATGGTCTGTGTGGGTGGACCAATCCAGATGGTCTGTGTGGGTGGACCAATCCAGATGGTCTGTGTGGGTGGACCAATCCAGATGGTCTGTGTGGGTGGACCAATCCAGATGGTCTGTGTGGGTGGACCAATCCAGATGGTCTGTGTGGGTGGACCAATCCAGATGGTCTGTGTGGGTGGACCAATCCAGATGGTCTGTGTGGGTGGACCATTCAGATCGTCGGTGTGGGTGGACAATTCAGATCGTCGGTGTGGGTGGACAATTCAGATCGTCGGTGTGGGTGGACAATTCAGATCGTCGGTGTGGGTGGACAATTCAGATCGTCGGTGTGGGTGGACAATTCAGATCGTCGGTGTGGGTGGACAATTCAGATCGTCGGTGTGGGTGGACAATTCAGATCGTCGGTGTGGGTGGACCATTCAGATCGTCGGTGTGGGTGGACAATTCAGATCGTCGGTGTGGGTGGACCATTCAGATCGTCGGTGATGTGGACGCAGAGGAACTTCGAAGCTTTTCACCGTCTCCACTGCAGTCCCGTCGACGTGGATAGCAGAGGGAGCACCTCCCTGTCTCCTGAAGTCCACGATCATCTCCTTCGTTTTGTTGACATTGAGGGAGAAGTTATTTTCCTTACACCACTCCCCCAGGGCCCTCACCTCCTCCCCGTAGGCTGTCTAGTCATTTTGGCAATGAGGTCTATGTCGTTGTTGTGTCGTCTGCAAACTTGATGATTGAGTTGGAGGTATATGTGGCTACGCAGATATGGGTGAACAGGGAGTACAGGGAGGGGGCTGAGCACACACCCTTGTGGGGCCCCAGTGTTTAGAAAGTGGAGGTGTTGTTTCCTACCTTCACCACCTGGGGGCAGTAAACGTGTAGATCAATGACTGGCAACAGTTCAGTTCGACACTGAATGATGCAGTTCTCACAAGATGAGAGGTAATTTCAGCAAAACATTTTAGTGAACCGGCGATTTGTAACATTTGAAATATTTTTTTTTTTTGACAGACGCGACATTTGGATCCTTTTGGGGTTCAGAGGACCAATACACTCACATCTTAAACATTTGAACCGGGGGACTGATGCGCGTATCTGTGAATCGTTACATCCTCTTACCGCTCGTCTTGAACTTCAAATTGGTATGACCAACATGTATGACCATGGCTGGGTTCAGGTCACTCACCTCAGTCCATGTCTCAGCTGACACACTGGGGCATATTGCTGCTGCTCCTTGACTCTTCACTGACCGCAGAATAACCTGGAGGGGAGAGGGGAGGTCAGAGGTCACGTTAGCGTTAGCAAAATCTGCGTCTTCAAAAGTCACACCATGACCAAGGTTTTTGATTCAAATCATTTGCGTTTCATATTGAAAGTGGTTTGTTTTGCTAGAAAGATCTGGGGCGTACAAATCTAGTTTTTCCATCACACAATTTTGAAAACATGTTAAGAAATGTGGGCACAATTATTGAAAATGAAGTTTCACACCCCCCCCTGAATCAATACTTCGTAGAATAGCCGTTTGGCAGCGATCACAGCTGCGTTTTCTTTCAGGGTAATTCTCGAAGAGCTTTCCACGTGTTGATTGGTGCAACACGTTATTCTTTAGAAAATGTTTCGCGTCTTATTGGCTGTTGATCATTACTAGTAGGACCGGTCCACAACTAAAAAACACATTGGCCGACCAGCGGGTCTTCTGTCCACAACTAAAAAACACATTGGCCGACCAGCGGGTCTTCTGTCCACAACTAAAAAACACATTGGCCGACCAGCGGGTCTTCTGTCCACAACTAAAAACACATTGGCCGACCAGCGGGTCTTCTGTCCACAACTAAAAACACATTGGCCGACCAGCGGGTCTTCTGTCCACAACTAAAAACACATTGGCCGACCAGCGGGTCTTCTGTCCACAACTAAAAACACATTGGCCGACCAGCGGGTCTTCTATCCACAACTAAAAAACACATTGGCCGACCAGCGGGTCTTCTGTCCACAACTAAAAACACATTGGCCGACCAGCGGGTCTTCTGTCCACAACTAAAAAACACATTGGCCGACCAGCGGGTCTTCTGTCCACAACTAAAAAACACATTGGCCGACCAGCGGGTCTTCTATCCACAACTAAAAAACACATTGGCCGACCAGCGGGTCTTCTATCCACAACTAAAAACACATTGGCCGACCAGCGGGTCTTCTGTCCACAACTAAAAACACATTGGCCGACCAGCGGGTCTTCTGTCCACAACTAAAAAACACATTGGCCGACCAGCGGGTCTTCTATCCACAACTAAAAACACATTGGCCGACCAGCGGGTCTTCTGTCCACAACTAAAAAACACATTGGCCGACCAGCGGGTCTTCTGTCCACAACTAAAAAACACATTGGCCGACCAGCGGGTCTTCTATCCACAACTAAAAAACACATTGGCCGACCAGCGGGTCTTCTATCCACAACTAAAAAACACATTGGCCGACCAGCGGGTCTTCTATCCACAACTAAAAAACACATTGGCCGACCAGCGGGTCTTCTATCCACAACTAAAAACACATTGGCCGACCAGCGGGTCTTCTGTCCACAACTAAAAAACACATTGGCCGACCAGCGGGTCTTCTATCCACAACTAAAAACACATTGGCCGACCAGCGGGTCTTCTGTCCACAAATAAAAACACATTGGCCGACCAGCGGGTCTTCTGTCCACAACTAAAAACACATTGGCCGACCAGCGGGTCTTCTGTCCACAACTAAAAACACATTGGCCGACCAGCGGGTCTTCTGTCCACAACTAAAAACACATTGGCCGACCAGCGGGTCTTCTGTCCACAACTAAAAAACACATTGGCCGACCAGCGGGTCTTCTGTCCACAACTAAAAAACACATTGGCCGACCAGCGGGTCTTCTGTCCACAACTAAAAAACACATTGGCCGACCAGCGGGTCTTCTGTCCACAACTAAAAAACACATTGGCCGACCAGCGGGTCTTCTATCCACAACTAAAAAACACATTGGCCGACCAGCGGGTCTTCTATCCACAACTAAAAAACACATTGGCCGACCAGCGGGTCTTCTATCCACAACTAAAAAACACATTGGCCGACCAGCGGGTCTTCTATCCACAACTAAAAAACACATTGGCCGACCAGCGGGTCTTCTGTCCACAACTAAAAAACACATTGGCCGACCAGCGGGTCTTCTATCCACAACTAAAAAACACATTGGCCGACCAGCGGGTCTTCTGTCCACAACTAAAAAACACATTGGCCGACCAGCGGGTCTTCTGTCCACAACTAAAAAACACATTGGCCGACCAGCGGGTCTTCTATCCACAACTAAAAAACACATTGGCCGACCAGCGGGTCTTCTGTCCACAACTAAAAAACACATTGGCCGACCAGCGGGTCTTCTGTCCACAACTAAAAAACACATTGGCCGACCAGCGGGTCTTCTGTCCACAACTAAAAAACACATTGGCCGACCAGCGGGTCTTCTGTCCACAACTAAAAACACATTGGCCGACCAGCGGGTCTTCTGTCCACAACTAAAAAACACATTGGCCGACCAGCGGGTCTTCTGTCCACAACTAAAAACACATTGGCCGACCAGCGGGTCTTCTGTCCACAACTAAAAACACATTGGCCGACCAGCGGGTCTTCTGTCCACAACTAAAAACACATTGGCCGACCAGCGGGTCTTCTGTCCACAACTAAAAACACATTGGCCGACCAGCGGGTCTTCTGTCCACAACTAAAAACACATTGGCCGACCAGCGGGTCTTCTGTCCACAACTAAAAAACACATTGGCCGACCAGCGGGTCTTCTGTCCACAACTAAAAACACATTGGCCGACCAGCGGGTCTTCTGTCCACAACTAAAAAACACATTGGCCGACCAGCGGGTCTTCTGTCCACAACTAAAAACACATTGGCCGACCAGCGGGTCTTCTGTCCACAACTAAAAACACATTGGCCGACCAGCGGGTCTTCTGTCCACAACTAAAAAACACATTGGCCGACCAGCGGGTCTTCTGTCCACAACTAAAAACACATTGGCCGACCAGCGGGTCTTCTGTCCACAACTAAAAAACACATTGGCCGACCAGCGGGTCTTCTGTCCACAACTAAAAAACACATTGGCCGACCAGCGGGTCTTCTGTCCACAACTAAAAAACACATTGGCCGACCAGCGGGTCTTCTGTCCACAACTAAAAAACACATTGGCCGACCAGCGGGTCTTCTGTCCACAACTAAAAAACACATTGGCCGACCAGCGGGTCTTCTGTCCACAACTAAAAAACACATTGGCCGACCAGCGGGTCTTCTGTCCACAACTAAAAAACACATTGGCCGACCAGCGGGTCTTCTGTCCACAACTAAAAAACACATTGGCCGACCAGCGGGTCTTCTGTCCACAACTAAAAACACATTGGCCGACCAGCGGGTCTTCTATCCACAACTAAAAAACACATTGGCCGACCAGCGGGTCTTCTATCCACAACTAAAAACACATTGGCCGACCAGCGGGTCTTCTGTCCACAACTAAAAAACACATTGGCCGACCAGCGGGTCTTCTATCCACAACTAAAAACACATTGGCCGACCAGCGGGTCTTCTGTCCACAACTAAAAACACATTGGCCGACCAGCGGGTCTTCTGTCCACAACTAAAAACACATTGGCCGACCAGCGGGTCTTCTGTCCACAACTAAAAACACATTGGCCGACCAGCGGGTCTTCTGTCCACAACTAAAAAACACATTGGCCGACCAGCGGGTCTTCTGTCCACAACTAAAAAACACATTGGCCGACCAGCGGGTCTTCTGTCCACAACTAAAAAACACATTGGCCGACCAGCGGGTCTTCTGTCCACAACTAAAAAACACATTGGCCGACCAGCGGGTCTTCTGTCCACAACTAAAAAACACATTGGCCGACCAGCGGGTCTTCTATCCACAACTAAAAAACACATTGGCCGACCAGCGGGTCTTCTGTCCACAACTAAAAAACACATTGGCCGACCAGCGGGTCTTCTGTCCACAACTAAAAAACACATTGGCCGACCAGCGGGTCTTCTGTCCACAACTAAAAAACACATTGGCCGACCAGCGGGTCTTCTGTCCACAACTAAAAACACATTGGCCGACCAGCGGGTCTTCTGTCCACAACTAAAAACACATTGGCCGACCAGCGGGTCTTCTGTCCACAACTAAAAAACACATTGGCCGACCAGCGGGTCTTCTGTCCACAACTAAAAAACACATTGGCCGACCAGCGGGTCTTCTGTCCACAACTAAAAACACATTGGCCGACCAGCGGGTCTTCTGTCCACAACTAAAAACACATTGGCCGACCAGCGGGTCTTCTGTCCACAACTAAAAACACATTGGCCGACCAGCGGGTCTTCTGTCCACAACTAAAAAACACATTGGCCGACCAGCGGGTCTTCTGTCCACAACTAAAAACACATTGGCCGACCAGCGGGTCTTCTGTCCACAACTAAAAACACATTGGCCGACCAGCGGGTCTTCTGTCCACAACTAAAAACACATTGGCCGACCAGCGGGTCTTCTGTCCACAACTAAAAACACATTGGCCGACCAGCGGGTCTTCTATCCACAACTAAAAACACATTGGCCGACCAGCGGGTCTTCTGTCCACAACTAAAAAACACATTGGCCGACCAGCGGGTCTTCTATCCACAACTAAAAAAACACATTGGCCGACCAGCGGGTCTTCTGTCCACAACTAAAAACACATTGGCCGACCAGCGGGTCTTCTATCCACAACTAAAAAACACATTGGCCGACCAGCGGGTCTTCTGTCCACAACTAAAAAACACATTGGCCGACCAGCGGGTCTTCTGTCCACAACTAAAAAACACATTGGCCGACCAGCGGGTCTTCTGTCCACAACTAAAAAACACATTGGCCGACCAGCGGGTCTTCTGTCCACAACTAAAAAACACATTGGCCGACCAGCGGGTCTTCTGTCCACAACTAAAAACACATTGGCCGACCAGCGGGTCTTCTGTCCACAACTAAAAAACACATTGGCCGACCAGCGGGTCTTCTGTCCACAACTAAAAAACACATTGGCCGACCAGCGGGTCTTCTGTCCACAACTAAAAACACATTGGCCGACCAGCGGGTCTTCTATCCACAACTAAAAACACATTGGCCGACCAGCGGGTCTTCTGTCCACAACTAAAAAACACATTGGCCGACCAGCGGGTCTTCTGTCCACAACTAAAAAACACATTGGCCGACCAGCGGGTCTTCTGTCCACAACTAAAAAACACATTGGCCGACCAGCGGGTCTTCTGTCCACAACTAAAAACACATTGGCCGACCAGCGGGTCTTCTGTCCACAACTAAAAAACACATTGGCCGACCAGCGGGTCTTCTGTCCACAACTAAAAACACATTGGCCGACCAGCGGGTCTTCTGTCCACAACTAAAAACACATTGGCCGACCAGCGGGTCTTCTGTCCACAACTAAAAACACATTGGCCGACCAGCGGGTCTTCTGTCCACAACTAAAAAACACATTGGCCGACCAGCGGGTCTTCTGTCCACAACTAAAAACACATTGGCCGACCAGCGGGTCTTCTGTCCACAACTAAAAAACACATTGGCCGACCAGCGGGTCTTCTGTCCACAACTAAAAAACACATTGGCCGACCAGCGGGTCTTCTGTCCACAACTAAAAAACACATTGGCCGACCAGCGGGTCTTCTGTCCACAACTAAAAAACACATTGGCCGACCAGCGGGTCTTCTATCCACAACTAAAAAACACATTGGCCGACCAGCGGGTCTTCTGTTCTTTCGACCAGTCAATTGGTCAACAATAAAATTTGATTTGATTCGGATGTCTTCCCTGTAACGCAGCGTTGAGATTGCCTGCAATGACAACAAACTCAGTCCGATGACGTTTGACGATAAACGCGAGTCCGACCATCACCCCTGGTGAGACAAAACCGCAACTCGTCAGTGAAGAGCACTTTTTGCCAGTCCTGTCTGATCCAGCGACGGTGGGTTTGTTCCCATAGGCGACGTTGTTACCAATGATATCTGGTGAGACCCTGCCTTACAACAGACCTACAAGCCCTCAGTCCAGCCTCTCTCAGCCTATTGCGGACAGTCTGAGCACTGATGGAGGGATTGTGCGTTCCTGGTGTAACTCGGGCAGTTGTTGTTGCCATCCTGTGTCTCACCGTACGGACATTGTAATTTATTGCCCTGGCCACATCTGCAGTCCTCATGCCTCCTTGCAGCATGCCTAAGGCACATTCACGCAGATGAGCAGGGACCCTGGGCATCGTTCTTTTGGTGTTTGTCAAAGTCAGTAGAAAGGCCTCTTTAGTGTCCTAAGCTTTCATAACTGTGACCTTATTTGCCTACCGTCTGTAAGCTGTTAGTGTCTTAACGACCGTTCCACAGGTGCATGTTCATTAATTGTTGATGGTTCATTGAACAAGCATGGGAAACAGTGTTTAGACCCTTTACAATGAAGATCTGTGAAGTTATTTAGATGTTTATGAATTATCTTTGAAAGACACCGTCCTGAAAAGGGGACTTTTCTTTTTTTCTGAGTTTATAGATAGATAGATAGATAGATAGATAGATAGATAGATAGATAGATAGATAGATAGATAGATAGATAGATAGATAGATAGATAGATAGATAGATAGATAGATAGATAGATAGATAGATAGATTCTATCTATCTATCTATCTATCAAAGGACAAAACAATTCACACAATGAAGTTATGCAACAAAGAATGGGCACGAATTGGCGGGAGAGCGCATTCTGGAGAGGGACCCGCCTTGTGTATCTTTGCCATACTCCCCTTCTTATTGGACTGTCCACTGAGACAGGAGCCAATCAGACATGGAAAAAAATATATATATATTTGCGACCGCTTAACGAAAAACATCTCGGGCGACAAAACAATCGACAAGTTGACTAAATGGGGTCAGACCTAATTGCTAGAAAACTATAAAGTAGATTTAAGACAAAACTAACTCGGAACATTCACTGCCTTCTTGGTAAGCAACTCCAGTGTAGATTTGGCCTTGTGTTTTAGGTTATTGTCCTGCTGAAAGCTGAATTCATCTCCCAGTGTCTTGTGGAAAGCAGACTGAACCAGGTTATTGTCCTGCTGAAAGCTGAATTCATCTCCCAGTGTCTTGTGGAAAGCAGACTGAACCAGGTTATTGTCCTGCTGAAAGCTGAATTCATCTCCCAGTGTCTTGTGGAAAGCAGACTGAACCAGGTTATTGTCCTGCTGAAAGCTGAATTCATCTCCCAGTGTCTTGTGGAAAGCAGACTGAACCAGGTTATTGTCCTGCTGAAAGCTGAATTCATCTCCCAGTGTCTTGTGGAAAGCAGACTGAACCAGGTTATTGTCCTGCTGAAAGCTGAATTCATCTCCCAGTGTCTTGTGGAAAGCAGACTGAACCAGGTTATTGTCCTGCTGAAAGCTGAATTCATCTCCCAGTGTCTTGTGGAAAGCAGACTGAACCAGGTTATTGTCCTGCTGAAAGCTGAATTCATCTCCCAGTGTCTTGTGGAAAGCAGACTGAACCAGGTTATTGTCCTGCTGAAAGGTGAATTCATCTCCCAGTGTCTTGTGGAAAGCAGACTGAACCAGGTTATTGTCCTGCTGAAAGCTGAATTCATCTCCCAGTGTCTTGTGGAAAGCAGACTGAACCAGGTTATTGTCCTGCTGAAAGCTGAATTCATCTCCCAGTGTCTTGTGGAAAGCAGACTGAACCAGGTTATTGTCCTGCTGAAAGGTGAATTCATCTCCCAGTGTCTTGTGGGAAGCAGACTGAACCAGGTTATTGTCCTGCTGAAAGGTGAATTCATCTCCCAGTGTCTTGTGGAAAGCAGACTGAACCAGGTTATTGTCCTGCTGAAAGCTGAATTCATCTCCCAGTGTCTTGTGGAAAGCAGACTGAACCAGGTTATTGTCCTGCTGAAAGCTGAATTCATCTCCCAGTGTCTTGTGGAAAGCAGACTGAACCAGGTTATTGTCCTGCTGAAAGCTGAATTCATCTCCCAGTGTCTTGTGGAAAGCAGACTGAACCAGGTTATTGTCCTGCTGAAAGCTGAATTCATCTCCCAGTGTCTTGTGGAAAGCAGACTGAACCAGGTTATTGTCCTGCTGAAAGCTGAATTCATCTCCCAGTGTCTTGTGGAAAGCAGACTGAACCAGGTTATTGTCCTGCTGAAAGCTGAATTCATCTCCCAGTGTCTTGTGGAAAGCAGACTGAACCAGGTTATTGTCCTGCTGAAAGCTGAATTCATCTCCCAGTGTCTTGTGGAAAGCAGACTGAACCAGGTTATTGTCCTGCTGAAAGCTGAATTCATCTCCCAGTGTCTTGTGGAAAGCAGACTGAACCAGGTTATTGTCCTGCTGAAAGCTGAATTCATCTCCCAGTGTCTTGTGGAAAGCAGACTGAACCAGGTTATTGTCCTGCTGAAAGCTGAATTCATCTCCCAGTGTCTTGTGGAAAGCAGACTGAACCAGGTTATTGTCCTGCTGAAAGCTGAATTCATCTCCCAGTGTCTTGTGGAAAGCAGACTGAACCAGGTTATTGTCCTGCTGAAAGCTGAATTCATCTCCCAGTGTCTTGTGGAAAGCAGACTGAACCAGGTTATTGTCCTGCTGAAAGCTGAATTCATCTCCCAGTGTCTTGTGGAAAGCAGACTGAACCAGGTTATTGTCCTGCTGAAAGCTGAATTCATCTCCCAGTGTCTTGTGGAAAGCAGACTGAACCAGGTTATTGTCCTGCTGAAAGCTGAATTCATCTCCCAGTGTCTTGTGGAAAGCAGACTGAACCAGGTTATTGTCCTGCTGAAAGCTGAATTCATCTCCCAGTGTCTTGTGGAAAGCAGACTGAACCAGGTTATTGTCCTGCTGAAAGCTGAATTCATCTCCCAGTGTCTTGTGGAAAGCAGACTGAACCAGGTTATTGTCCTGCTGAAAGCTGAATTCATCTCCCAGTGTCTTGTGGAAAGCAGACTGAACCAGGTTATTGTCCTGCTGAAAGGTGAATTCATCTCCCAGTGTCTTGTGGAAAGCAGACTGAACCAGGTTATTGTCCTGCTGAAAGCTGAATTCATCTCCCAGTGTCTTGTGGAAAGCAGACTGAACCAGGTTATTGTCCTGCTGAAAGCTGAATTCATCTCCCAGTGTCTTGTGGAAAGCAGACTGAACCAGGTTATTGTCCTGCTGAAAGGTGAATTCATCTCCCAGTGTCTTGTGGGAAGCAGACTGAACCAGGTTATTGTCCTGCTGAAAGGTGAATTCATCTCCCAGTGTCTTGTGGAAAGCAGACTGAACCAGGTTATTGTCCTGCTGAAAGGTGAATTCATCTCCCAGTGTCTTGTGGAAAGCAGACTGAACCAGGTTATTGTCCTGCTGAAAGCTGAATTCATCTCCCAGTGTCTTGTGGAAAGCAGACTGAACCAGGTTATTGTCCTGCTGAAAGCTGAATTCATCTCCCAGTGTCTTGTGGAAAGCAGACTGAACCAGGTTATTGTCCTGCTGAAAGCTGAATTCATCTCCCAGTGTCTTGTGGAAAGCAGACTGAACCAGGTTATTGTCCTGCTGAAAGCTGAATTCATCTCCCAGTGTCTTGTGGAAAGCAGACTGAACCAGGTTATTGTCCTGCTGAAAGCTGAATTCATCTCCCAGTGTCTTGTGGAAAGCAGACTGAACCAGGTTATTGTCCTGCTGAAAGCTGAATTCATCTCCCAGTGTCTTGTGGAAAGCAGACTGAACCAGGTTATTGTCCTGCTGAAAGCTGAATTCATCTCCCAGTGTCTTGTGGAAAGCAGACTGAACCAGGTTATTGTCCTGCTGAAAGCTGAATTCATCTCCCAGTGTCTTGTGGAAAGCAGACTGAACCAGGTTATTGTCCTGCTGAAAGGTGAATTCATCTCCCAGTGTCTTGTGGAAAGCAGACTGAACCAGGTTATTGTCCTGCTGAAAGCTGAATTCATCTCCCAGTGTCTTGTGGAAAGCAGACTGAACCAGGTTATTGTCCTGCTGAAAGCTGAATTCATCTCCCAGTGTCTTGTGGAAAGCAGACTGAACCAGGTTATTGTCCTGCTGAAAGCTGAATTCATCTCCCAGTGTCTTGTGGAAAGCAGACTGAACCAGGTTATTGTCCTGCTGAAAGCTGAATTCATCTCCCAGTGTCTTGTGGAAAGCAGACTGAACCAGGTTATTGTCCTGCTGAAAGCTGAATTCATCTCCCAGTGTCTTGTGGAAAGCAGACTGAACCAGGTTATTGTCCTGCTGAAAGCTGAATTCATCTCCCAGTGTCTTGTGGAAAGCAGACTGAACCAGGTTATTGTCCTGCTGAAAGCTGAATTCATCTCCCAGTGTCTTGTGGAAAGCAGACTGAACCAGGTTATTGTCCTGCTGAAAGCTGAATTCATCTCCCAGTGTCTTGTGGAAAGCAGACTGAACCAGGTTATTGTCCTGCTGAAAGCTGAATTCATCTCCCAGTGTCTTGTGGAAAGCAGACTGAACCAGGTTATTGTCCTGCTGAAAGCTGAATTCATCTCCCAGTGTCTTGTGGAAAGCAGACTGAACCAGGTTATTGTCCTGCTGAAAGCTGAATTCATCTCCCAGTGTCTTGTGGAAAGCAGACTGAACCAGGTTATTGTCCTGCTGAAAGCTGAATTCATCTCCCAGTGTCTTGTGGAAAGCAGACTGAACCAGGTTATTGTCCTGCTGAAAGCTGAATTCATCTCCCAGTGTCTTGTGGAAAGCAGACTGAACCAGGTTATTGTCCTGCTGAAAGCTGAATTCATCTCCCAGTGTCTTGTGGAAAGCAGACTGAACCAGGTTATTGTCCTGCTGAAAGCTGAATTCATCTCCCAGTGTCTTGTGGAAAGCAGACTGAACCAGGTTATTGTCCTGCTGAAAGCTGAATTCATCTCCCAGTGTCTTGTGGAAAGCAGACTGAACCAGGTTATTGTCCTGCTGAAAGCTGAATTCATCTCCCAGTGTCTTGTGGAAAGCAGACTGAACCAGGTTATTGTCCTGCTGAAAGCTGAATTCATCTCCCAGTGTCTTGTGGAAAGCAGACTGAACCAGGTTATTGTCCTGCTGAAAGCTGAATTCATCTCCCAGTGTCTTGTGGAAAGCAGACTGAACCAGGTTATTGTCCTGCTGAAAGCTGAATTCATCTCCCAGTGTCTTGTGGAAAGCAGACTGAACCAGGTTACTGTCCTGCTGAAAGCTGAATTCATCTCCCAGTGTCTGGTGGAAAGCAGACTGAACCAGGTTATTGTCCTGCTGAAAGCTGAATTCATCTCCCAGTGTCTTGTGGGAAGCAGACTGAACCAGGTTATTGTCCTGCTGAAAGCTGAATTCATCTCCCAGTGTCTGGTGGAAAGCAGACTGAACCAGGTTATTGTCCTGCTGAAAGCTGAATTCATCTCCCAGTGTCTTGTGGAAAGCAGACTGAACCAGGTTATTGTCCTGCTGAAAGCTGAATTCATCTCCCAGTGTCTTGTGGGAAGCAGACTGAACCAGGTTATTGTCCTGCTGAAAGCTGAATTCATCTCCCAGTGTCTGGTGGAAAGCAGACTGAACCAGGTTATTGTCCTGCTGAAAGCTGAATTCATCTCCCAGTGTCTTGTGGAAAGCAGACTGAACCAGGTTTGCCTCTAGGATTTTTCCTGTGTTTAACTTCACTGCATTTTCTTTCCTGAAAAACTCTCCAGTCCTTAACGATTACAAGCACATAAGTAACAAAATGTGGAAAAAGTCAAAAAGGCTCTGAATTACTTTCCAAAGGCACTGTATATATTTATATTTATACTTTTATATGTATGTATTTTACAAAAATCGATAATTGGATTTATTATCGGTATAATATCGTTCCAAAATAAAATGGTGATATGTAACAGTATTGATTTTTACCCCCTTCACTAGAATACCCTCAAATAAAAAGGTGACATTCTGCATTGTCACCTCCGATAAAACATTTGATCTCCTAATTAAAAGTTAGCTCTAAATAAATATCAAACTAAAATATTAAACAATTATTTGATGAAAATGTGTATTTGCCCTAACTTCTATTAGCCCATAGAAACACATTGAATAACAGATAGTCCGTACTGCTATTAGCCCATAGAAACACATTGAATAACAGACAGTCCTTACTGCTATTAGCCAATAGAAACACATTGAATAACAGACAGTCCTTACTGCTATTAGCCCATAGAAACACATTGAATAACAGATAGTCCTTACTGCTATTAGCCAATAGAAACACACTGAATAACAGATAGTCCTTACTGCTATTAGCCCATAGAAACACATTAAATAACAGACAGTCCTTACTTCTATTAGCCAATAGAAACACATTGACCAACAGACAGTCCTTACTGCTATTAGCCCATAGAAACACATTGAATAACAGATTCACTACAGATCGTCCGCTCGTGAGGCCTGTGGGTGTCCTAAAGCAAAACAACCGATACGTACGAGTTTGTGGGAGTTTTACCTTTCCACAGATGGTGCAGCCCAAACTGTTCCGATGCTACAGACAGAAATTGGCAGATCAGCTGTACCGATTTCAGACGAGTACGAGTCCCAAGAACACCATCGTGTTCGTGAAAGTCTCATCTTTCCATAGAGGTGTCATAAAACCTTGGAGGCCAAACCGTTTGGACACTACAGAAGATTTTCTAGCTAAGTAGATTTCAACGGGGTGCGGACATCGACCTTAGCGGGTTAAGGGAGAGAGTGAGAGGGGTTTGGCTGGTGGGAGGGGCCAGCAGTGTTCTCTAGTCCACACCGTCTGCTGACCACAAACACTCCACAGCACTCTGCTAACCACAGTCTGCTAACCACAGTCTGCTAACCACAGTCTGCTAACCACAAACACTCCACAGCACAGTCTGCTAACCACAAACACTCCACCACACAGTCTGCTAACCACAGTCTGCTAACCACAGTCTGCTAACCACAGTCTGCTAACCACAGTCTGCTAACCACAAACACTCCACCACACAGTCTGCTAACCACAGTCTGCTAACCACAGTCTGCTAACCACAGTCTGCTAACCACAAACACTCCACCACACAGTCTGCTAACCACAGTCTGCTAACCACAAACACTCCACAGCACAGTCTGCTAACCACAAACACTCCACCACACAGTCTGCTAACCACAGTCTGCTAACCACAGTCTGCTAACCACAGTCTGCTAACCACAAACACTCCACCACACAGTCTGCTAACCACAAACACTCCACCACACAGTCTGCTAACCACAGTCTGCTAACCACAGTCTGCTAACCACAAACACTCCACAGCACAGTCTGCTAACCACAGTCTGCTAACCACAGTCTGCTAACCACAGTCTGCTAACCACAGTCTGCTAACCACAAACACTCCACCACACAGTCTGCTAACCACAAACACTCCACCACACAGTCTGCTAACCACAGTCTGCTAACCACAGTCTGCTAACCACAGTCTGCTAACCACAAACACTCCACCACACAGTCTGCTAACCACAAACACTCCACCACACAGTCTGCTAACCACAGTCTGCTAACCACAGTCTGCTAACCACAAACACTCCACCACACAGTCTGCTAACCACAGTCTGCTAACCACAAACACTCCACCACACAGTCTGCTAACCACAGTCTGCTAACCACAAACACTCCATCACACAGTCTGCTAACCACAAACACTCCACAGTCTGCTAACCACAAACACTCCACCACACAGTCTGCTAACCACAAACACTCCACCACACAGTCTGCTAACCACAGTCTGCTAACCACAGTCTGCTAACCACAGTCTGCTAACCACAGTCTGCTAACCACAGTCTGCTAACCACAAACACTCCACAGTCTGCTAACCACAAACACTCCACCACACAGTCTGCTAACCACAGTCTGCTAACCACAGTCTGCTAACCACAGTCTGCTAACCACAGTCTGCTAACCACAAACACTCCACCACACAGTCTGCTAACCACAGTCTGCTAACCACAAACACTCCACCACACAGTCTGCTAACCACAGTCTGCTAACCACAAACACTCCACCACACAGTCTGCTAACCACAAACACTCCACAGTCTGCTAACCACAAACACTCCACCACACAGTCTGCTAACCACAAACACTCCACCACACAGTCTGCTAACCACAGTCTGCTAACCACAGTCTGCTAACCACAGTCTGCTAACCACAAACACTCCACAGTCTGCTAACCACAAACACTCCACCACACAGTCTGCTAACCACAGTCTGCTAACCACAGTCTGCTAACCACAGTCTGCTAACCACAGTCTGCTAACCACAAACACTCCACAGTCTGCTAACCACAAACACTCCACAGTCTGCTAACCACAAACACTCCACAGTCTGCTAACCACAAACACTCCACCACACAGTCTGCTAACCACAGTCTGCTAACCACAGTCTGCTAACCACAGTCTGCTAACCACAAACACTCCACAGTCTGCTAACCACAGTCTGCTAACCACAGTCTGCTAACCACAAACACTCCACAGTCTGCTAACCACAAACACTCCACAGCACAGTCTGCTAACCACAGTCTGCTAACCACAGTCTGCTAATCACAAACACTCCACTCCACTATCTACAGTGCTCTCTCCCTCCACCTCTCAATTCATTGGGCTGTATTGGCATGGGAAACATATCTTTACATTTCAAATGTCATATTATGTCTATATACAGTGTTGTAATGATGTGCAAATAGTTCAAGTACAAAAGGGAAAATAAATTAACAGAAATGGTTGACCTTTTCTTGTGGCAACAGGTCACAAATCTTGTTGCTGTGATGGCACACTGTGGTATTTAACCCAGAAGATATGGGAGTTTATCAAAATTGTGTTCTTTGTGGATCTGTGTAATCTGAGGGAAATATGCATCTCTAATATGGTCATACATTTGGCAGGAGGTTAGGAAGTGCAGCTCAGTTCCCACCTCATTTTGTGGGCAGTGAGCACATAGCCTGTCTTCTCTTGAGAGCCAGGTCTGTCTAAGGCGGCCTTTCTCAATAGCAAGGCTATGCTCACTAAGTCTGTACATAGTCAAAGCCATGTCTCGCTCTCTCTAGTGAAGTAGATAATAAACACTCTCCAGCAATATCTCTCTCTCTATCATTAGCCCACCTCTCTCCCTCTGACTCTTGTGCTCTCACACAGTAAGATAGTATATTTACCTAATTAGGGAAACATATTGAGTCATACGCCAACATTTCCCCAACTAGCTAGGCAGTAAATAATATGGAACAAATAACCATTCACACACACCACAGAGACACACACACACACCACAGAGACACACACACCACAGAGACACACACACACCACAGAGACACACACACACCACAGAAACACACACACCACAGAAACACACACACACCACAGACACACACACACACACACCACAGAGACACACACACACCACAGAGACACACACACACCACAGAGACACACACACACACACCACAGAGACACACACACACACACACACACACACACACACACACACACACACACACACACACACACACACACACACACACACACCACAGAGACACACACACACACACCACAGAGACACACACACACCACAGAGACACACACACCACAGAGACATACACACACACACACCACAGAGACACACACACACCACAGAGACACACACACACCACAGAGACACATACACACACACACACCACAGAGACACATACACACCACAGAGACACACACACACACACCACAGAGACACACACACACACACCACAGAGACACACACACACACACACCACAGAGACACACACACACACACCACAGAGACACACACACACCACAGAGACACACACACACACACCACAGAGACACACACACACACCACAGAGACACACACACACAGACACACACACACACACAACAGAGACACACACACACACAACAGACACACACACACACACACACAACAGAGACACACACACACACACACACACACACAGACACACACACACACACACACACACACACACACCACAGAGACACACACACCACAGAGACACACACACCACAGAGACACACACACACACCACAGACACACACCACAGACACACACACACACCACAGACACACACACCACAGACACAAGGCTGCCAGTGAACCCTGTGACACAGTGAACCCTGCTGATGCTGATATATTCCGTTTCCCTTCTCTGAATGGCTGGAGGCACGGTCCAAGGGTCGGGCACACACACACACAACTTCTGTTCTTTTTACTAGAACATGAAAAACGGTTTGGATACGAAAACATGGAGAGAGAGAGAAAAAAATGGACTTTCAAAACTTCTGTCAAATGTGTCTCAGACTTGCATTCAATGAGAATGACAGATCTATGACCCATATTTCTATGTGAATTAGGTCGCTCAAAGTTACATATTGCAGCTTTAAACATATAGATATAAAATAATACATTGAAATAGCGACAATAATGAGTAAAAAATAACATGGCTATATACAGGAAGTACCAGTACTGAGTTGATGTGCAGTGGTACCAGGTAATAACATGGCTATATACAGGAAGTACCAGGTAATAACATGGCTATATACAGGAAGTACCAGTACTGAGTTGATGTGCAGTGGTACCAGGTAATAACATGGCTATATACAGGAAGTACCAGGTAATAACATGGTTATATACAGGAAGTACCAGGTAATAACATGGCTATATACAGGAAGTACCAGGTAATAACATGGCTATATACAGGAAGTACCCGGTAATAACATGGCTATATACAGGAAGTACCAGTACTGAGTTGATGTGCAGTGGTACCAGGTAATAACATGGCTATATACAGGAAGTACCCGGTAATAACATGGCTATATACAGGAAGTACTAGGTAATAACATGGCTATATACAGGAAGTACCAGGTAATAACATGGCTATATACAGGAAGTACCAGTACTGAGTTGATGTGCAGTGGTACCAGGTAATAAATGGCTATATACAGGAAGTACCAGGTAATAACATGGTTATATATACAGGAAGTACCAGGTAATAACATGGATATATACAGGAAGTACCAGTACTGAGTCAATGTGCAGGGGTACGAGGTAATTGAGGTGGGCGTATGTATTATTTGTGTTGGGGTGTCAGTACGTGTGTGTGGGTGTCAGTACGTGTGTTGGGGTGTCAGTACGTGTGTTGGGGTGTCAGTACGTGTGTTGGGGTGTCAGGACGTGTGTTGGGGTGTCAGGACGTGTGTTGGGGTGTCAGGACGTGTGTTGGGGTGTCAGTACGTGTGTTGGGGTGTCAGGACGTGTGTTGGGGTGTCAGGACGTGTGTTGGGGTGTCAGGACGTGTGTTGGGGTGTCAGGACGTGTGTTGGGGTGTCAGGACGTGTGTTGGGGTGTCAGGACGTGTGTTGGGGTGTCAGGACGTGTTGGGGTGTCAGGACGTGTGTTGGGGTGTCAGGACGTGTGTTGGGGTGTCAGGACGTGTGTTGGGGTGTCAGGACGTGTGTTGGGGTGTCAGGACGTGTGTTGGGTGTCAGGACGTGTGTTGGGGTGTCAGGACGTGTGTTGGGGTGTCAGGACGTGTGTTGGGGTGTCAGTACGTGTGTTGGGGTGTCAGTACGTGTGTTGGGGTGTCAGTACGTGTGTTGGAACGACAGATGAATAACCAGCCTGTCAGATATGACCCGATTCAGGAAACTGGGTGTATGGTGCAAAGTCACGACTTCACAGGAGACCTGTTTGAATGTAAACATCGTTTTTTATCAAAATGTGTTTTTTTGGCAGAAATGCCTCCTGGAACATGTGAACTTTCATGTGCCTCAATAACAAATGTGTATAACCATCTGTAAATATGAATACAATTGTTAAATGATGAGCCTAGTTGGTTTAGCCACAGACAATGTGAGCAACCTTCCCGCTAGCCATGATTGGCCAAGATGTATACTGGTTAAGATTCTCAGATATTACATGTTTCTAATTTTGACAGAAAGTGGTTTAATTTCAAGTGTACTGTTAGCCAGCTAACGTTAGCTGGCTGGGTTGGTGGGTAGCTAACGTTAGCTGGCTGGGTGGGTTGCTAACGTTAGCTGGCTGGGTGGGGGTAGCTAACGTTAGCTGGCTGGGTGGGTTGGTAGCTAACGTTAGCTGGCTGGTTGGGCTAGCTAACGTTAGCTGGCTGGGTAGCTGGCTAACGTTAGCTGGCTGGGTAGCTAGCTAACGTTAGCTGGCTGGGTAGCTAGCCAACGTTAGCTGGCTGGGTAGCTGGGTAGCCAACGTTAGCTGGCTGGCTGGGTAGCTAGCTAACGTTAGCTGGCTTGGGTAGCTAACGTTAGCTGGCTGGCTGGGGTAGCTAACGTTAGCTGGCTGGGTGGCTAACGTTAGGCTAGCTAACGTTAGCTGGCTGGGTACCAGCTGGCTGGGTTGGTAGCTAACGTTAGCTGGCTGGCTAACGTTAGCTGGCTGGGAGTAGCTAACGTTAGCTGGCTGGGTGGGTTGGTAGCTAACGTTAGCTGGCTGGGTGGCTAACGTAGCTAACGTTAGCTGGCTGGGTGGGTAACGTTAGCTGGCTGGCTGGGTAGCTAACGTTAGCTGGCTGGGTTGCTAGCTAACATTATGTGTGTGATCTTATTCTTCGTATCTCAGACACATTTGCTTGACTAGTTATAGCCATAGAACCTGGTTGGTTAGCTACCTGCAGATTCATGCAGGGTAGTAACGTCATGAGTTGTGATTATGGTCCATTGTTCATCTAGCTAGCTATATGTCTTAACAAAAGACTCCAATCTAATTTTGACAATGTATTGGGTGGCTTGGATGAAAAATGTGCCCAAATTAAGCTGCCTGCTACTCAGCCGTAAAAGCTAGAATATGCATATAATTAGTACATTTGGATAGAAAACACCCGGAATTTTCTAAAACTTTTTGAATGATGTCTGTGAGTATAACAGAACTCATATGGCAGGCAAAAACCTGAGAAAAAAATCCAAAACAGGAAGTGGGAAATCTGAGGTTTGTAGTTTTTCAACTCAGCCCCCATTGAAGATACAGGGTGATATTAGTTAAGTTTCACTTCCCAAGGCTTCCACTAGATGTCAACAGTATTTAGAAACTGTTTTGAAGATTCTACTCTAAAGGACGGGCTCATAAGGGCTCTTTGAGTGAGTGGTCTGGCAGAGTGCCACAGCCTGGGTCTGGCAGAGTGCCACAGCCTGGGTCTGGCAGAGTGCCACAGCCTGGGTCTGGCAGAGTGCCACAGCCTGGGTCTGGCAGAGTGCCACAGCCTCGGTCTGGCAGAGTGCCACAGCCTGGGTCTGGCAGAGTGCCACAGCCTGGGTCTGGCAGAGTGCCACAGCCTGGGTCTGGCAGAGTGCCACAGCCTGGGTCTGGCAGAGTGCCACAGCCTCGGTCTGGCGCGCTCACGTGAAAGGTAGCTGCGTTCCACTTCATTTGTACAGACAAAGGAATTGTCCGGTTGGAACATTAAGGAAGTTTTATATTAAAAACATCCTAAAGATTGATTCCATACTTAGTTTGGCATGTTTCTACGGGCTGTAACAAAACTTTTTTTTAATCTGACACAGCGGTTGCATTAAGGAGAAGTTAATCTAAAGTTCCATGTATAATAGTCATATCTTTATCAATGTTTATTATGAGTATTTCTGTAAATTGATGTCTCTGCAATATCACCACATGTTTTAGAACTACTGAACGTAACACGCCAATGTAAACTGATTTTTTTTATATAAATATGAACTTTATCAAACAAAACATACATGTATTGTGTAACATGAAGTCAAATGAGTGTCATCTGATGAAGATCATCAAAGGTTAGTGATTAATTTTCTCTCTATTTCTGTTTTTTGTGACTCCTCTCTTTGGCTGGAAAAATGGCTGTGTTTTTCTGTGGCTTGGTGGTGACCTAACATAATAGTTTGTGGTGCTTTCGCTGTAAATCCTTTCTGAAATCAGACACTGTGGCTGGATTAACGATAATTTTATCTTTAAAATACTTGTATGCTTGAGGAATTTTAATTATGAGATTTTTGTTGTTTTGAATTTGGCGCCCTGCACTTTCACTGGCTGTTGTCGAGGTGCTAGCGTCCCACTTGTACCAGAGGTTAATACATGTCACAGCCTTAATACATGTTATTAATACATGTCATTAATACATGTCACAGCCTTAATACAGGTTATTAACATATGTTACAGCCTTAATACATGTCACAGCCTTAATACATGTTATTAATACATGTCACAGCCTTAATACAGGTTATTAATACATGTTACAGCCTTAATACATGTCACAGCCTTAATACATGTTACAGCCTTAATACATGTTACAGCCTTAATACATGTTATTAATACATGTCACAGCCTTAATACATGTTATTAATACATGTTACAGCCTTAATACATGTCACAGCCTTAATACATGTTATTAATACATGTCACAGCCTTAATACAGGTTACAGCCTTAATACATGTCACAGCCTTAATACATGTTATTAATACATGTTACAGCCTTAATACATGTTATTAATACATGTCACAGCCTTAATACAGGTTATTAACATATGTCACAGCCTTAATACATGTTATTAATACATGTCACAGCCTTAATACAGGTTATTAACATATGTTACAGCCTTAATACATGTCACAGCCTTAATACATGTCACAGTCTTAATACATGTTATTAATACATGTCACAGCCTTAATATAGGTTATTAACATATGTTACAGCCTTAATACATGTTACAGCCTTAATACATGTCACAGCCTTAATACATGTTACAGCCTTAATACATGTTATTAACATATGTTACAGCCTTAATACATGTTATTAATACATGTTACAGCCTTAATACATGTTACAGCCTTAATACATGTCACAGCCTTAATACATGTTACAGCCTTAATACATGTTATTAATACATGTCACAGCCTTAATACATATCACAGCCTTAATACATGTCACAGCCTTAATATGTCACAGCCTTAATACATGTTACAGCCTTAATACATGTTACAGCCTTAATACATGTTATTAATACATGTCACAGCCTTGATACATGTTATTAATACATGTCACAGCCTTAATACATGTCACAGCCTTAATACATGTCACAGCCTTAATACATGTTACAGTCTTAATACATGTTACAGTCTTAATACATGTTACAGTCTTAATACATGTTATTAATACATGTCACAGCCTTAATACATGTCACAGCCTTAATACATGTTACAGTCTTAATACATGTTACAGTTTTAATACATGTTATTAATAATACATGTTACAGCCTTAATACATGTCACAGTCTTAATACATGTCACAGCCTTAATACATGTTATTAATAATACATGTCACAGCCTTAATACATGTTATTAATAATACATGTCACAGCCTTAATACATGTTATTAACATATGGTACAGCCGTAATACATGTTATTAATACATGTCACAGTCTTAATACATGTTACAGTCTTAATACATGTTACAGTCTTAATACATGTTATTAATACATGTCACAGTCTTAATACATGTTATTAATACATGTCACAGCCTTAATACATGTTATTAATACATGTCACAGCCGTAATACATGTTATTAATACATGTTACAGTCTTAATACATGTTATTAATACATGTCACAGCCTTAATACATGTCACAGCCTTAATACATGTTACAGTCTTAATACATGTCACAGCCTTAATACATGTCACAGCCTTAATACATGTCACAGCCTTAATACATGTTATTAATACATGTCACAGCCTTAATACATGTCACAGCCTTAATACATGTTATTAATACATGTTACAGTCTTAATACATGTCACAGCCTTAATACATGTTATTAATAATACATGTCACAGCCTTAATACATGTTATTAACATATGGTACAGCCTTAATACATGTCACAGCCTTAATACATGTTATTAATACATGTCACAGTCTTAATACATGTTACAGCCTTAATACATGTCACAGCCTTAATACATGTTATTAACATATGTTATAGCCTTAATACATGTTATCAATACATGTTACAGCCTTAATACATGTTATTAATACATGTCACAGCCTTAATACATGTTATTAATACATGTTACAGCCTTAATACATGTTATTAATACATGTCACAGCCTTAATACATGTTATTAATACATGTTACAGCCTTAATACATGTTATTAATACATGTTACAGCCTTAATACATGTTATTAACATATGTTATAGCCTTAATACATGTTACATCCTTAATATATGTTATTTTTCAGACCCCTAGACTTTATCCACATTTTCTTACCTTAGTCTTATTCTAAAATTATGTTTTGCCTCAATCTACACACAAAACCCATAATTAAATGTTTGTAAATCTATTAAAAATAAAAACAAATATTTACATAATTATTCAGACCCTTTGCTATGAGACTCTAAATTGATCTCAGGTGCATCCTGTTTCCATTGATCATCCTTGAGATGTTTCTAAAACTTGATTGGAGTCCACCTGTGGTAAATTCAATTGATTGGACATGACTTGGAAAGGCACACACCTGTCTATATAAGGTCCCACAGTTGACAGTGCATGTCAGAGCAAAAACCAAGCCATGAGGTCAAAATTATTGTCCGTGGAGCTCTGAGACAGGATTGAGGATTGTGTCGAGGTACAGATCTGGAGATGGGTACCAAAACATTGCTGCAGCATTGAAGGTCATCAAGAACACAGTGGCCTCCACCATTCTTCCATGGAACAAGTTTGGAACCACCAAGACTCTTCCTAGAGCTCAAATTAAGCAATCGTGGGAGAAGGGTCTTGGTCAGGGCGGTGAACAACAGCCTGATGGTCACTCTGACAGAGCTCTAGAGTGACTCTGTGGAGATGGGAGAACCTTTCAGAAGGACAACCATCTCTGCAGCATTCCACCAATCAGGCCTTTACGTTAGAGTGGCCAGACAGAAGCCACTACTCAGTAAAAGGCACATGACAGCCCACTTGAAGTTTGCCAAAAGGCACCTAAAGACTCTCAGACCATGAGAAACAAGATTCTCTGGTCTGATGAAAACAATATTGAACACTTTGGCTTGAATGCCAAGCATCACGTCTGGAGGAAACATGGCACCATCCCTACAGTGAAGCATGGTGGTGGCAGCATCATGTTGTCACTGGGATTCTCTGCCTCTAACCCTATTACAGGGGCTGAGTCATTGGCTTACTGGGGCTCTCTCATGCCGTCCCTGGAGGGGGTGCGTCACCTGAGTGGGTTGATTCACTGTTGTGGTCATCCTGTCTGGGTTGGCGCCCCCCCTTGGGTTGTGCCGTGGCGGAGATCTTTGTGGGCTATACTCGGCCTTGTCTCAGGATGGTAAGTTGGTGGTTGAAGATATCCCTCTAGTGGTGTGGGGGCTGTGCTTTGGCAAAGTGGGTGGGGTTATATCCTTCCTGTTTGGCCCTGTCCGGGGTGTCCTCGGATGGGGCCACAGTGTCTCCTGACCCCTCCTGTCTCAGCCTCCAGTATTTATGCTGCAGTAGTTTATGTGTCGGGGGGCTAGGGTCAGTTTGTTATATCTGGAGTACTTCTCCTGTCCTATTCGGTGTCCTGTGTGAATCTAAGTGTGCATTCTCTAATTCTCTCTTTCTTTCTTTCTCTCTCTCGGAGGACCTGAGCCCTAGGACCATGCCCCAGGACTACCTGACATGATGACTCCTTGCTGTCCCCAGTCCACCTGGCCATGCTGCTGCTCCAGTTTCAACTGTTCTGCCTTACTATTATTTGACCATGCTGGTCATTTATGAACATTTGAACATCTTGGCCATGTTCTGTTATAATCTCCACCCGGCACAGCCAGAACAGGACTGGCCACCCCACATATGCTCTCTCTAATTCTCTCTTTCTTTCTCTCTCTCGGAGGACCTGAGCCCAAGGACCGTGCCCCAGGACGACCTGACATGATGACTCCTTGCTGTCCCCAGTCCACCTGACTGTGCTGTGAGAAACTCCCCAAATACAGGTGTGCCAAGCTTGTAGCATCATACCCAAGAAGATACGAGGCTGTAATCGCTGCAAAAGGTGCTTCAACAATTATTTTTAATACATTTGCACACAGAAATGTAAAATAATTTTCATACATTTTAGAATAAGGCTGTAACGTAAAAAGTCAAGGGGTCTGAATACTTTCTGAAGGCTCTGTACTTTGCCTCTTCCTCCCTAACAGGTCTTCTGTTTGTTGTTCTGCAGTGTGTTGTCGTGGGAGGAGTCTGTGTGTGTTCTGCAGTGTGTTGTCGTGGGAGGAGTCTGTGTATTCTGCAGTGTGTAGTCGTGGGAGGAGTCTGTGTGTGTTCTGCAGTGTGTTGTCGTGGGAGTAGTCTGTGTGTATTCTGCAGTGTGTAGTCGTGGGAGGAGTCTGTGTGTGTTCTGCAGTGTGTTGTCGTGGGAGGAGTGTGTGTGTGTTCTGCAGTGTGTTGTCGTGGGAGGAGTGTGTGTGTGTTCTGCAGTGTGTTGTCGTGGGAGGAGTCTGTGTGTTCTGCAGTGTGTAGTCGTGGGAGGAGTCTGTGTGTTCTGCAGTGTGTAGTCGTGGGAGGAGTGTGTGTGTGTTCTGCAGTGTGTTGTCGTGGGAGGAGTCTGTGTGTGTTCTGCAGTGTGTAGTCGTGGGAGAAGTCTGTGTGTTCTGCAGTGTGTTGTCGTGGGAGGAGTCTGTGTGTGTTCTGCAGTGTGTAGTCGTGGGAGGAGTCTGTGTGTGTTCTGCAGTGTGTTGTCGTGGGAGGAGTCTGTGTGTATTCTGCAGTGTGTAGTCGTGGGAGGAGTCTGTGTGTATTCTGCAGTGTGTTGTCGTGGGAGGAGTCTGTGTGTTCTGCAGTGTGTAGTCGTGGGAGGAGTGTGTGTGTGTTCTGCAGTGTGTTGTCGTGGGAGGAGTGTGTGTGTGTTCTGCATTGTGTTGTCGTGGGAGGAGTCTGTGTGTTCTGCAGTGTGTAGTCGTGGGAGGAGTGTGTGTGTTCTGCAGTGTGTAGTCATGGGAGGAGTGTGTGTGTGTGTGTTCTGCAGTGAGTAGTCGTGGGAGGAGTGTGTGTGTGAAGATGCTACCAGTAGAACAAAAGGTCACTGCAGGTCACCAGCCTCTGTGTTCAAGACATGAGCCACAGACAATTCGACTTGACGTAAGGCAGTATGTGTGTGTATTCTGCAAAGTGACAAATCCGCTCAGCCCTGGTTTTACTGCCTGCCTGCCTGCCTGCCTCTCTCTCTCTGCCTGCCTGCCTCTCTCTCTGCCTGCCTGCCTCTCTCTCTGCCTGCCTGCCCCTCTCTCTGCCTGCCTGCCCCTCTCTGCCTGCCTGCCCCTCTCTGCCTGCCTGCCTCTCTCTGCCTGCCTGCCCCCTCTGCCTGCCTGCCTGCCTCTCTCTGCCTGCCTGCCTGCCTCTCTCTGCCTGCCTGCCTGCCTCTCTCTGCCTGCCTGCCTCTCTCTGCCTGTCTCTCTGCCTGTCTCTCTGTCTGTCTCTCTGCCTGTCTCTCTGCTTCATACAGCAGCAGCTCTCTGTAGCTCTGTTTAGTCTCCAGCAGGATGCCTGTAAATTGTTGACTATAGCCCACACAGCTACAAGCACGTTGACTATAGCCCACACAGCTACAAGCACGTTGACTATAGCCCACACAGCTACAAGCACGTTGACTATAGCCCATACAGCTACAAGCATATTGACTATAGCCCACACAGCTACAAGCATGTTGACTATAGCCCACACAGCTACAAGCATATTGACTATAGCCCATATAGCTACAAGCACGTTGACTATAGCCCATACAGCTACAAGCATGTTGACTATAGCCCACACAGCTACAAGCATATTGACTATAGCCCACACAGCTACAAGCATATTGACTATAGCCCATACAGCTACAAGCATGTGGACTATAGCCCATACAGCTACAAGCATGTTGACTATAGCCCATACAGCTACAAGCATATTGACTATAGCCCATACAGCTACAAGCATATTGACTATAGCCCACACAGCTACAAGCATGTGGACTATAGCCCATACAGCTACAAGCATGTTGACTATAGCCCATACAGCTACAAGCATATTGACTATAGCCCACACAGCTACAAGCATGTTGACTATAGCCCACACAGCTACAAGCATATTGACTATAGCCCACACAGTTACAAGCATATTGACTATAGCCCATATAGCTACAAGCATGTTGACTATAGCCCACACAGCTACAAGCATATTGACTATAGCCCATACAGCTACAAGCATGTGGACTATAGCCCATACAGCTACAAGCACGTTGACTATAGCCCACACAGCTACAAGCATATTGACTATAGCCCACACAGCTACAAGCATGTTGACTATAGCCCATACAGCTACAAGCACGTTGACTATAGCCCACACAGCTACAAGCATGTTGACTATAGCCCACACAGCTACAAGCATGTTGACAACGGTATTTTAATCATTTTAAGCCTCTCTTAACATAGGCCAGGCCCTGTTGTTACCTCATATGCCTTGCATTATGCCTGGTGAGAAAGCACTTCAATTAGCTCTTACTTGCTATTGGTTCAACCATTGGCTCAAAGTACCCAAAGGCAAACATGTTGACTTTATTAGTCCATACAGCTACAAGGATGTACTTCCATGCCAGGTTTATAACCTCACATTGAAGCTTATAGGAGGTCAGAACTGATGTATAAAACAATCTTGAAATGATAATATAATAATAATAATAATAATATATGCCATTTAGCTGACGCTTTTATCCAAAGCGACTTACAGTCATGTGTGCATACATTCTACGTATGGGTGGTCCCGGGAATCGAACCCACTCCCCTGGCGTTACAAGCGCCATGCTCTACCAACTGAGCCACAGAAGGACCACAAGTTAGCGAGAGGTTAGCGATGATCTACTTTAATTTAGATACAAGCATCATGAAACCTCTTAACACAATAAATGTATTTGTCTTGGTGAATACCAGTGTTTTGGGACTCGCTAACCACTCGCTAACTTGCTAACCACTTTTTCCATGTGGTTTTTTCCTTCACGGTCTCCATGAAATGATGACCCCTTCCCAAATATTTGGTCAAATGATTCATTCTTTATTCTGCTCAACTTACCCCACTCCCACCAAAAGGACGAGTCCACAGCATTAAAAGGATAGTTTGCCCCTTTATCTACTTCCCATTCTTCAGATGAACTAACCATTTTTATGTTTCTGCGTTCCGTTTTGAAGGAAGTTGCTAACTAGTGTTAGCGCATTGACAGGAAGTCTATGGGAAGAGCTAGCACGTTAGCATAGACTTCCAGTCATTGCGCTAACGCTAATTAGAATGGGCTTGCGAAACTACCTATAAACTTCCTTCATACTGGACACACTGATGCAGAGACAATATTATCCAGGTGTTCATGTGACTCCTGGGAAGTAGACCACAGGGCCTCATTACCGACATCCAGAAGTAGATAACGGGGCCTCATTACTGACATCCAGAAGTAGACCACAGGGCCTCATTACCCACATCCAGAAGTAGATAACAGGGCCTCATTACTGACATCCAGAAGTAGATAACGGGGCCTCATTACCGACATCCAGAAGTAGATAATGGGGCCTCATTACTGACATCCAGAAGTAGATAACGGTGCCTCATTACCGACATCCAGAAGTAGATAACGGGGCCTCATTACCCACATCCAGAAGTAGATAATGGGGCCTCATTACTGACATCCAGAAGTAGATAACGGGGCCTCATTACCGACATCCAGAAGTAGATAACGGGGCCTCTTTACCGACATCCAGAAGTAGATAACGGGGCCTCATTACCGACATCCAGAAGTAGATAACGGGGTCTCATTACCCACATCCAGAAGTAGATAACGGGGCCTCTTTACCGACATCCAGAAGTAGATAACGGGGTCTCATTACCCACATCCAGAAGTAGATAACGGGGTCTCATTACTGACATCCAGAAGTAGATAACGGGGCCTCATACCGACATCCAGAAGTAGATAACGGGGCCTCATTACTGACATCCAGAAGTAGACCACAGGGCCTCATTACCGACATCCAGAAGTAGATAACGGGGCCTCATTACTGACATCCAGAAGTAGATAACGGGGCCTCATTACCGACATCCAGAAATAGATAACGGGGCCTCATTACTGACATCCAGAAGTAGATAACGGGGCCTCATTACCGACATCCAGAAGTAGATAACGGGGCCTCATTACCCACATCCAGAAGTAGATAATGGGGCCTCATTACTGACATCCAGAAGTAGATAACGGGGCCTCATACCGACATCCAGAAGTAGACCACAGGGCCTCATTACCGACATCCAGAAGTAGATAACGGGGCCTCATTACCGACATCCAGAAGTAGATAACGGGGCCTCATTACCGACATCCAGAAGTAGATAAAGGGGCCTCATTACTGACATCCAGAAGTAGATAACGGGGCCTCATTACTGACATCCAGAAGTAGATAACGGGGCCTCATTACCGACATCCAGAAGTAGACCACAGGGCCTCATTACCGACATCCAGAAGTAGATAACGGGGCCTCATTACCGACATCCAGAAGTAGACCACAGGGCCTCATTACCCACATCCAGAAGTAGACCACAGGGCCTCATTACCGACATCCAGAAGTAGATAACGGGGCCTCATTACCGACATCCAGAAGTAGACCACAGGGCCTCATTACCGACATCCAGAAGTAGATAACGGGGCCTCATTACCGACATCCAGAAGTAGACCACAGGGCCTCAGTACTAACATCCAGAAGTAGATAACGGGGCCTCATTACCGACATCCAGAAGTAGATAACGGGGCCTCATTACCGACATCCAGAAGTAGACCACAGGGCCTCATTACCGACATGCAGAAGTAGATAACGGGGCCTCATTACTGACATCCAGAAGTAGACCACAGGGCCTCATTACCCACATCCAGAAGTAGATAACGGGGTCTCATTACTGACATCCAGAAGTAGATAACGGGGCCAAATTACCGACATCCAGAAGTAGATAACGGGGCCTCATTACTGACATCCAGAAGTAGATAACGGGGCCTCATTACTGACATCCAGAAGTAGATAACGGGGCCTCATTACCGACATCCAGAAGTAGATAACGGGGCCAAATTACCGACATCCAGAAGTAGATAACGGGGCCTCATTACCGACATCCAGAAGTAGATAACGGGGTCTCATTACTGACATCCAGAAGTAGATAACGGGGCCTCATTACTGACATCCAGAAGTAGATAACGGGGCCTCATTACTAACATCCAGAAGTAGATAACGGGGCCTCATTACTGACATCCAGAAGTAGATAACGGGGCCTCATTACTGACATCCAGAATTAGATAACGGGGCCTCATTACCCACATCCAGAAGTAGATAACGGGGCCTCATTACCGACATCCAGAAGTAGATAACGGGGCCTCATTACCGACATCCAGAAGTAGATAACGGGGCCTCATTACCGACATCCAGAAGTAGATAACAGGGCCTCATTACTGACATCCAGAAGTAGATAACTGGGCCTCATTACCGACATCCAGAAGTAGATAACGGGGCCTCATTACCCACATCCAGAAGTAGATAACGGGGCCTCATTACCCACATCCAGAAGTAGATAACGGGGCCTCATTACTGACATCCAGAAGTAGATAACGGGGCCTCATTACCCACATCCAGAAGTAGATAACTGGGCCTCATTACTGACATCCAGAAGTAGATAACGGGGCCTCATTACTGACATCCAGAAGTAGATAACGGGGCCTCATTACTGACATCCAGAATTAGATAACGGGGCCTCATTACTAACATCCAGAAGTAGATAACGGGGCCTCATTACCGACATCCAGAAGTAGATAACGGGGCCTCATACCGACATCCAGAAGTAGATAACGGGGCCTCATTACTGACATCCAGAAGTAGATAACTGGGCCTCATTACTGACATCCAGAAGTAGATAACTGGGCCTCATTACTGACATCCAGAAGTAGATAACGGGGCCTCATTACTGACATCCAGAAGTAGATAACGGGGCCTCATTACCCACATCCAGAAGTAGATAACGGGGCCTCATACCGACATCCAGAAGTAGATAACGGGGCCTCATTACCGACATCCAGAAGTAGATAACGGGGCCTCATTACCGACATCCAGAAGTAGATAACGGGGCCTCATACCGACATCCAGAAGTAGATAACGGGGCCTCATTACCGACATCCAGAAGTAGATAACGGGGCCTCATACCGACATCCAGAAGTAGATAACGGGGCCTCATTACCGACATCCAGAAGTAGATAACGGGGCCTCATTACCGACATCCAGAAGTAGATAACGGGGCCTCATACCGACATCCAGAAGTAGATAACGGGGCCTCATTACCCACATCCAGAAGTAGACCTTTAACCTTCTGCACATCTATCACTCCAGTCTCCACCACCACAGTCTCCACCACCACTCCTCCAGTCTCCACCACCACCACTACTCCAGTCTCCTCCACTACTCCAGTCTCCACCACTCCAGTCTCCTCCACCCACTCCAGTCTCCTCCACCCACTCCAGTCTCCTCCACCCACTCCAGTCTCCTCCACCCACTCCAGTCTCCTCCACCCCTCCAGTCTCCACCCCTCCAGTCTCCTCCAGTCTCCTCCACCCACTTCAGTCTCCTCCACCACTCCAGTCTCCTCCACCCCTCCACCACTCCAGTCTCCTCCAGTCTCCTCCACCACTCCAGTCTCCTCCACTACTCCAGTCTCCACCACTCCAGTCTCCTCCACCACTCCAGTCTCCACCACTCGTCTCCTCCACCACTCCAGTCTCCTCCACCACTCCAGTCTCCTCCACCCACTCCAGTCTCCTCCACCCACTCCAGTCTCCTCCACCCACTCCATGTGTAACTCTGTGTTGTTGTTGGTGTCAAACTGCTTTGCTTTATCTTGGCCAGGTCGCAGTTTTAAATGAGAACTTGTTTTCAACTAGCCTACCTGGTTACGTAAAGGTGATCAGGTCTACCTGGTTAAATAAAGGTGATCTGGTCTACCTGGTTAAATAAAGGTGATCTGGTCTACCTGGTTAAATAAAGGTGATCAGGTCTACCTGGTTAAATAAAGGTGATCTGGTCTACCTGGTTAAATAAAGGTGATCTGGCATCTACCTGGTTAAATAAAGGTGATCTGGCATCTACCTGGTTAAATAAAGGTGATCTGGTCTACCTGGTTAAATAAAGGTGATCTGGCCTACCTGGTTCAATAAAGGTGATCTGACCTACCTGGTTAAATAAAGGTGATCTGACCTACCTGGTTAAATAAAGGTGATCTGACCTACCTGGTTAAATAAAGGTGATTTGGTCTACCTGGTTAAATAAAGGTGATCTGGAGTCTACCTGGTTAAATAAAGGTGATCTGGCCTACCTGGTTCAATAAAGGTGATCTGGCCTACCTGGTTAAATAAAGGTGATCTGGCACCTACCTGGTTAAATAAAGGTGATCTGGCCTACCTGGTTAAATAAAGGTGATTTGGTCTACCTGGTTCAATAAAGGTGATCTGTCCTACCTGGTTAAATAAAGGTGATCTGGTCTACCTGGTTCAATAAAGGTGATCTGGCGTCTACCTGGTTCAATAAAGGTGATCTGGTCTACCTGGTTCAATAAAGGTGATCTGGTCTACCTGGTTCAATAAAGGTGATCTGTCCTACCTGGTTCAATAAAGGTGATCTGGTCTACCTGGTTAAATAAAGGTGATCTGGTCTACCTGGTTAAATAAAGGTGATCTGGCACCTACCTGGTTAAATAAAGGTGATCTGGTCTACCTGGTTAAATAAAGGTGATCTGGTCTACCTGGTTAAATAAAGGTGATCTGGCACCTACCTGGTTAAATAAAGGTGATCTGGTCTACCTGGTTAAATAAAGGTGATCTGGTCTACCTGGTTAAATACAGGTGATCTGGTCTACCTGGTTAAATACAGGTGATCTGGTCTACCTGGTTAAATAAAAGTGATCTGGTCTACCTGGTTAAATAAAGGTGATCTGGTCTACCTGGTTAAATAAAGGTGAAATATCTGTTTTTAATTGATAATCGAAGGGAGCACATCCGCAGGTCTTACCCAGCTCCACTGCTGTGGCAGGCAGCTACATTAAATCAATTAGAGAAAATCCACTCAGATGTTTTAGGTGGAAAAGTCCACATTTCCTCGGTCGGCCATACGCTTTCAATAAAAGCACTCATTTGTCCACATTTCCTCGGTCGGCCATACGCTTTCAATAAAAGCACTCACTTGTCCACATTTCAACAGATTTCTGAATGGTGAATTCACTTGACAACGGAGCAGAGTGAGGCACCCAGCAACGTCACGAGTCACGGGACCCATTTCGGTTTCAGTACAGCACTACAGAGAGAGAGGAGGGCCAATTCCACCAAACTACTTTAAATGTATGGCATCACTTGGGGGTTTCTGGATTTTGAGTAAACTTCTTTAAAAAATGTAAATGTAAATGTATATAACACAACACATTTGTCCAATATGGGCAGTGAACTCAATAGCAGCGTATTTCAGATGATATCAAGGCATTAGAATGTACCAGAAGACTCCAAAATAGAGCTGGTTTGGCAAAATATTCTTAACCTCGGCCCAGGGGATCATGGCTGGCAACTTTCTCTATTTGGCTGGCTATTCTATGTGTGCACGTGGGGGGTACAGTAGGCTACTTCTTGGGTTTATGGCACTGACTAACAGAATACGAGAGCGACAGAGAGAGGGGGGCCAGAGGGACAGAGAGGTGGACAGAGAGAGGGGGGAGAGAGAGAGAGAGGGGGGGACAGAGGGACAGAGAGGTGGACAGAGAGGGGGAGAGAGAGAGGGACAGAGAGGTGGACAGAGAGGGGGAGAGAGAGAGGTAAAAAGACTTCATGAGTCGGTTTAGGATGTCTCGCTCTCCCCCTCCCTCCCTTTCTGTCTCTCTCTCCCCCAGGTTCCCTCTCTCTCTCTCTCCCTCCCTTTCTGTCTCTCTCTCCCTCCCTTTCTGTCCCTCTCTCCCCCAGGTTCTCTCTCTCTCTCGCTCTCTCCCTCCCTTTCTGTCTCTCTCCCTCCCTTTCTGTCTCTCTCTCCCTCCCTTTCTGTCTCTCTCTCCCCCAGGTTTCCCTCTCTCTCTCTCTCTCCCTCCCTTTCTGTCTCTCTCTCCCCCTCCCTCCCTTTCTGTCTCTCTCTCCCTCCCTTTCTGTCTCTCTCTCCCTCCCTTTCTGTCTCTCTCTCCCTCCCTCCCTTTCTGTCTCTCTCTCCCCCAGGTTTTCCCCTCCTCTCAGGACCAGGAAGAGAAGCGACTCTCTGGGTTCAGTTTGCTGGGAGGGTCTTGGGTTGTATTTCTTCCGACACAGTCTGGGAACAGAGCCAACTAGACTAGAGCAAGAAGGAAAAATAACACACAGCAGCCACAGTACAGACAGTAGGGAGGACCGTTCTAAATAGAAGAAATGGAGAAAAGAGAGAGGGAAAGAGGCCCTTCTGTGAGTAAGAACTAAACTAACTATTCATATTAGCAAAAGCCAAAAAGGAGGAGTGAGAAGAAGAGAGGGAAGAGAGGAGAGGGAGAAGAGAGAGAAGAGGGATAAGAGAGGGAGAAGACAGGAGAGGGAGAAGAGAGAAGAGGGAGAAGAGAGAAGAGGGAGAAGAGAGGGAGAAGACAGGAGAGGGAGAAGAGAGAAGAGGGAGAAGAGAGAAGAGGCAGATGAGAGGGAAGAGAGGAGAGGGAGAAGAGAGGAGAGGGAGAAGAGAGGAGAGAGAGAAGACAGGAGAGAGAGAAGACAGGAGAGGGAGAAGACAGGAGAGGGAGAAGACAGGAGAGGGAGAAGACAGGAGAGGGAGAAGACAGGAGAGGGAGAAGACAGGAGAGGGAGAAGAGAGGGAAGAGAAGAGAGAGAGAAGAGAGAAGAGGGAGAAGAGAGAAGAGGGAGAAGAGAGAAGAGGGAGAAGAGAGGAGAGGGAGAAGAGAGAAGAGGCAGAAGAGAGGAGAGGGAGAAGAGAGGAGAGGGAGAAGAGAGAAGAGGCAGATGAGAGGAGAGGGAGAAGAGAGGAGAGGCAGATGAGAGGAGAGGGAGAAGAGAGGAGAGGGAGAAGAGAGGAGAGGGAGAAGAGAGGAGAGGGAGAAGAGAGGAGAGGGAGAAGAGATTTAAAAGATTTAGATGCACTATTGTAAAGTGGCTGTTCCACTGGATGTCATAAGGTGAATGCACCAATTTGTAAGTCGCTCTGGATAAGAGCGTCTGCTAAATGACTTAAATGTAAATGTAAATGTAAGAGAGGAGAGGGAGAAGACAGGAGAGGGAGAAGAGAGGAGAGGGAGAAGACAGGAGAGGGAGAAGACAGGAGAGGGAGAAGAGAGGGAGAAGACAGGAGAGGGAGAAGAGAGGGAGAGAAATTGTGAATGTGGTGTGGCATAGGATGGCGTGTAACCTACAGAACTAGGGTTGCAAAATGCAGGTAACTTTCCCAAATGACCAAGGTTTTCCAGATAACTAAGTTGGAAGCTTCCTTGAATCAGGAGGGAATTGGCAGAAAATGTGGAATCGTCCTGCCAGGATTTCTGGAAAACCTGGGAAATGTTGCAACCCTATACAGAACCATGGTGTGGAATGATGCGAAGGGCAGGCTAAGAGGCCTACCCTGATAGGTGCTCCTAAAGTAAAACTAAAAGAGGCCTACCCTGATAGGCTAATATGTGTTTACATACAGTAAGTCCTTCTGAGTTCATAACAACCCAGTTTACTGCAGATGAAGGCCTTGCCTATAGATCCAAGTCTGCTGTTACAACCATGTACTGTGGTGTCTCCCTCTGCCTTCTCAATATCACATTATTCTTTCATAGCTTCACCTTGACTGTGCTGCTTGTAACTCATCCCAACGCCAGTCTCAGATCACCAAGCCAGATAAGCAACACTTTGTCAGCAACAACATACCAATAATCCCTCCTGTCTCATGAAGTGTACACTTGTTCACTAATTGCCACAAACCTAAAAGCATTGGATTGGTCGTCCCACAAACCTAAAAGCATTGGATTGGTCTTCCCACAAACCTAAAAGCATTGGATTGGTCGTCCCACAAACCTAAAAGCATTGGATTGGTCGTCCCACAAACCTAAAAGCATTGGATTGGTCGTCCCACAAACCTAAAAGCATTGGATTGGTCGTCCCACAAACCTAAAAGCATTAGATTGGTCGTCCCACAAACCTAAAAGCATTGGATTGGTCGTCCCACAAACCTAAAAGCATTGGATTGGTCGTCCCACAAACATAAAAGCATTGGATTGGTCGTCCCACAAACATAAAAGCATTGGATTGGTCGTCCCACAAACCTAAAAGCATTGGATTGGTCGTCCCACAAACCTAAAAGCATTGGATTGGTCGTCCCACAAACCTAAAAGCATTGGATTGGTCGTCCCACAAACCTAAAAGCATTGGATTGGTCGTCCCACAAACATAAAAGCATTGGATTGGTCGTCCCACAAACATAAAAGCATTGGATTGGTCGTCCCACAAACCTAAAAGCATTGGATTGGTCGTCCCACAAACATAAAAGCATTGGATTGGTCGTCCCACAAACATAAAAGCATCGGAGGGTTTCCACCTTATTGTTATACCAGTCAGTCAAGAGAAGTGAACAATTAGACACCGAGAGAAAAAATATTATTGGGGACACACAACAAATCTGCCCGTGCCTGGAGGGAGGGAGACTGTGTCGGCGTGCTACTAGCAGCTACTTCACAGTACAAAACTCCTGTTCATCCCTTTACAGTGAACTGGCCACACCTGGTTTCTCTGTAGGTTCCTTCTGTCTACCCTTTACAGTGAACTGGCCACGCCTGGTTTCTCTGTAGGTTCCTTCTGTCTTCCCTTTACAGTGAACTGGCCACACCTGGTTTCTCTGTCGGTTCCTTCTGTCTTCCATTTACAGTGAACTGGCCACACCTGGTTTCTCTGTCGGTTCCTTCTGTCTTCCCTTTACAGTGAACTGGCCACGCCTGGTTTCTCTGTCGGTTCCTTCTGTCTTCCCTTTACAGTGAACTGGCCACACCTGGTTTCTCTGTCGGTTCCTTCTGTCTTCCCTTTACAGTGAACTGGCCACACCTGGTTTCTCTGTCGGTTCCTTCTGTCTTCCCTTTACAGTGAACTGGCCACGCCTGGTTTCTCTGTCGGTTCCTTCTGTCTTCCCTTTACAGTGAACTGGCCACGCCTGGTTTCTCTGTAGGTTCCTTCTGTCTAATCCTGTTCCCTTTACAGTGAACTGGCCACGCCTGGTTTCTCTGTCGGTTCCTTCTGTCTTCCCTTTACAGTGAACTGGCCACACCTGGTTTCTCTGTAGGTTCCTTCTGTCTTCCCTTTACAGTGAACTGGCCACGCCTGGTTTCTCTGTCGGTTCCTTCTGTCTTCCCTTTACAGTGAACTGGCCACACCTGGTTTCTCTGTCGGTTCCTTCTGTCTTCCCTTTACAGTGAACTGGCCACGCCTGGTTTCTCTGTAGGTTCCTTCTAATGGGTTCCACACATCAGTAGGATTGTCAAACGTTTACTTACCAAGAGTACTTAGCACCTCTAAACAGAGTCTCTCTTTTCTGTTGACACCTCACAGATTTTGAAGCCGTCAGTCTAGTTCAAAATACTCCGAACTAGAAGGTGGTAGTAGCGTTGCATTCTTAAGACTGGTTTGGCAATGCTCGTCCCTGTGTATTTTGCTTTGTAGGTATCCAATGTTTGCTAACTAGCTAGCTGCGCTAATGTTGCTATTGTTGTAGAACGCCCATGTTGCTACATGCCAGATGGCCAGTTAGCAAGAATACAATTTCTTTTAAATTAAATTTACTCTCCATAATCCCCTACTGCCAGTGTCAGCCCTTAGCCATTTTGTTTTTAGCTAGCTAGTTAACGTTAGCATGTAATTCGATAGCTAGAACAAAATATTTGTTCCTTTTTTGTTGTCACTCCTGCCGGCTCCCCCACGTGGAGGTTCGTGCGCTCCGATTGGCTCTAAGTCAAGTTGTCCGCCACTGAGGAGCAAGTAGAAACCGCAGGCTCGTCGGTACGCAGCAGGTACGTCTTTTGTTCTAGCAAGAGAAGGAACATCCTCCTACTGTGATAGGTATCTTGTCTGCAGTCAGATTATCTGTGTGTTTTATGCATAATGATTGTTTCCTATCCACTGTGCCTCTGCATTGCTTGCTCTTTATGGTTCAGGTATCCGGTATCTGTAAAGCACTTTGTGACAACTAGCACACACAAAAAAAAAAGGTGCTTCATAAAATACATTTGATTGAATTCGATAGATTAGATAGGGATCCTCAAGAGGACAACTCAGTTGGACACGGCGTGGGTTAGTGAGGCTATTTTTAAAAACGCCAAAAGATGTGATGGGTCTGCTTTGCCTGCTCTATAGCCCTCAAAGACAATTCAGATCAGGTTACAGGCTACGTTCGGCTAAATATAGGTCTCGGATATCGCACTGCACAGACCGAGTGACGGAAAGACTGCTACAGTACCACAGGCTCACAGTGCAGCCGCCTGCTATCACACCATACTTAACGTCTCCTTTTTTAGGCTTAATATGGACAAAACTGACTGGGTCAGTGGTCACAACAAAGACTGGGGGCACACCAATGCACTTGACTAGCCACATATGATGTGTCCCAAATCACACCATATTTACTGTAGTGCTGAGCACTACTTTGTTATTACTACATAGTACCGATGTTACTACGATATTACACCTGTGTTAGCCATGCCAGTCAACACTAGTTAGTAGTTAACATTACACCTGTGTTGCCAGTCAACACTAGTTAGTAGTTAACATTACACCTGTGTTAGCCATGCCAGTCAACACTAGTTAGTAGTTAACATTACACCTGTGTTAGCCATGCCAGTCAACACTAGTTAGTAGTTACACCTGTATTGCCAGTCAACACTAGTTATTAGTTAACATTACCTGTATTAGCCATGCCAGTCAACACTAGTTAGTAGTTAACATTACACCTGTATTATGCCAGTCAACACTAGTTAGTAGTTAACATTACACCTGTATTAGCCATGCCAGTCAACACTAGTTAGTAGTTAACATTACACCAGTGCACTGTTAGTTAACATTACACCTGTATTATGCCAGTCAACACTAGTTAGTAGTTAACATTACATGCCAGTCAACACTAGTTAGTAGTTAACATTACCACCTGTGTTAGTTAACATTACACCTGTATTATGCCAGTCAACTAGTTAGTAGTTAACATTACACCTGTATTAGTAGTTAACATTACACCTGTATTAGCCATGCCAGTCAACACTAGTTAGTAGTTAACATTACACCTGTATTAGCCATGCCAGTCAACACTAGTTAGTAGTTAACATTAGCCATGCCAGTCAACACTAGTTAGTAGTTAACATTACACCTGTATTAGCCATGCCAGTCAACACTAGTTAGTAGTTAACATTACACCTGTATTATGCCAGTCAACACTAGTTAGTAGTTAACATTACACCTGTATTAGCCGTGCCAGTCAACACTAGTTAGTAGTTAACATTACACCTGTATTAGCCATGCCAGTCAACACTAGTTAGTAGTTAACATTACACCTGTGTTAGCCATGCCAGTCAACACTAGTTAGTAGTTAACATTACACCTGTGTTAGCCATGCCAGTCAACACTAGTTAGTAGTTAACATTACACCTGTGTTAGCCATGCCAGTCAACACTAGTTAGTAGTTAACATTACACCTGTGTTAGCCATGCCAGTCAACACTAGTTAGTAGTTAACATTACACCTGTATTAGCCGTGCCAGTCAACACTAGTTAGTAGTTAACATTACACCTGTATTAGCCATGCCAGTCAACTGTGTTACTAGTTAGTAGTTAACATTAGCCATGCCAGTCAACACTAGTTAGTAGTTAACATTACACCTGTATTAGCCATGCCAGTCAACACTAGTTAGTAGTTAACATTACACCTGTATTAGCCATGCCAGTCAACACTAGTTAGTAGTTAACATTACACCTGTATTAGCCATGCCAGTCAACACTAGTTAGTAGTTAACATTACACCTGTATTATGCCAGTCAACACTAGTTAGTAGTTAACATTACACCTGTATTATGCCAGTCAACACTAGTTAGTAGTTAACATTACACCTGTATTAGCCGTGCCAGTCAACACTAGTTAGTAGTTAACATTACACCTGTATTATGCCAGTCAACACTAGTTAGTAGTTAACATTACACCTGTATTAGCCGTGCCAGTCAACACTAGTTAGTAGTTAACATTACACCTGTGTTAGCCATGCCAGTCAACACTAGTTAGTAGTTAACATTACACCTGTATTATGCCAGTCAACACTAGTTAGTAGTTAACATTACACCTGTATTAGCCGTGCCAGTCAACACTAATTAGTAGTTAACATTACACCTGTGTTAGCCATGCCAGTCAACACTAGTTAGTAGTTAACATTACACCTGTATTATGCCAGTCAACACTAGTTAGTAGTTAACAGTACATCTTTAAATGTGCATTGTTGGAAAATGACCTGTAATTAAGCATTTGTCTACACCTGTTGTTTAACGAAGCATGTGACATAACATTTGTGACTGTTAATCTGGTTGGTAAAACGCATGCATATCACTGAGGCCATAATGAAAGAGGAAGGAAGTGTGACCATGCTGGTCATCTACAAACATTTGAACATCTTGGCCATATTCTGTTATAATCTCCATCCAGCACAGCCAGAAGAGGACTGGCCACCCCTCATAGCCTGGTTCCTCTCTACCCGGCACAGCCAGAAGAGGACTGGCCACTCTCGGTTTCTTCTTAGGTTTTGGCCTTTCTAGGGAGTTTTTCCTAGCCACCGTGCTTCTACACCTGCATTGCTTTATGTTTGGGGTTTTAGGCTGGGTTTCTGTACAGCACTTTGAGATATCAGCTGATGTAAGAAGGGTTTATGAATACATTTGGTAGCAAAGTTGGGGAAAACGTTGTGGAGGAGTTTGGTCAATGCAGGGTAGCCTAGTGGTTAGAGCGTTGGACTAGTAACCGAAAGGTTGCAAGTTCGAATCCCCGAGCTGACAAGGTACAAATCTGTCGTTCTGCCCCTGAACAGGCAGTTAACCCACTGTTCCTAGACCAGTTAACCCACTGTTCCTAGACCAGTTAACCCACTGTTCCTAGACCAGTTAACCCACTGTTCCTAGACCAGTTAACCCACTGTTCCTAGACCAGTTAACCCACTGTTCCTAGACCAGCTAACCCACTGTTCCTAGGCCAGTTAACCCACTGTTCCTAGACCAGTTAACCCACTGTTCCTAGACCAGTTAACCCACTGTTCCTAGACCAGTTAACCCACTGTTCCTAGACCAGTTAACCCACTGTTCCTAGACCAGTTAACCCACTGTTCCTAGACCAGTTAACCCACTGTTCCTAGGCCAGTTAACCCACTGTTCCTAGGCCAGTTAACCCACTGTTCCTAGACCAGTTAACCCACTGTTCCTAGACCAGTTAACCCACTGTTCCTAGGCCAGTTAACCCACTGTTCCTAGACCAGTTAACCCACTGTTCCTAGACCAGTTAACCCACTGTTCCTAGACCAGTTAACCCACTGTTCCTAGACCAGTTAACCCACTGTTCCTAGACCAGTTAACCCACTGTTCCTAGACCAGTTAACCCACTGTTCCTAGACCAGTTAACCCACTGTTCCTAGACCAGTTAACCCACTGTTCCTAGACCAGTTAACCCACTGTTCCTAGACCAGTTAACCCACTGTTCCTAGACCAGTTAACCCACTGTTCCTAGACCAGTTAACCCACTGTTCCTAGACCAGTTAACCCACTGTTCCTAGACCAGTTAACCCACTGTTCCTAGACCAGTTAACCCCACTGTTCCTAGACCAGTTAACCCCACTGTTCCTAGACCAGTTAACCCACTGTTCCTAGACCAGTTAACCCCACTGTTCCTAGACCAGTTAACCCCCTGTTCCTAGACCAGTTAACCCACTGTTCCTAGACCAGTTAACCCACTGTTCCTAGACCAGTTAACCCACTGTTCCTAGACCAGTTAACCCACTGTTCCTAGACCAGTTAACCCACTGTTCCTAGACCAGTTAACCCACTGTTCCTAGACCAGTTAACCCACTGTTCCTAGACCAGTTAACCCACTGTTCCTAGGCCGTCATTGAAAATAAGAATTTGTTCTTAACTGACTTGCCTGGTTAAATAAAGGTTAAATTAAAATAATAATAATAATAATAAATTGTTAACCATCTAGTGGATATATCTTCAAGACCAGTCAGTCACTTCTTACATGAACACACCAAAGCATTTGTGAACACTTTTCCCCCCTGGCAGTGTCTGAGGAAGGCCCCCCCCAAAAGATTGTCAAAGACCCAAGTGATAGACTGTTCTCTCTGCTACCAGCACGGAGCACCAAGTCTAGGACCAAAAGGCTCCTTAAAAACTTCTACCCTCAAGCCATAAGACTGCTGAACAATTAATCAAATGGCTACCTATTTACATTTACGCCCCCTTTGTTTTTACACTGCTGCTACTCACTGTTTATTATCTATGTATAGTCACTTCACCTTGACTAACCTGTACCCTGGAAATTGACTCGGTACAGATACTCCATTTCACAGTAAGGTCTACCTACACCTGTTGTATTCAGCATTTCACTGTAAGGTCTACTACACCTGTTGTATTCAGCATTTCACTGTAAGGTCTACCTACACCTGTTGTATTCAGCATTTCACTGTAAGGTCTACCTACACCTGTTGTATTCAGCATTTCACTGTAAGCTCTACTACACCTGTTGTATTCAGCATTTCACTGTAAGGTCTACCTACACCTGTTGTATTCAGCATTTCACTGTAAGGTCTACCTACACCTGTTGTATTCAGCATTTCACTGTAAGGTCTACTACACCTGTTGTATTCAACATTTCACTGTAAGGTCTACCTACACCTGTTGTATTCAGCATTTCACTGTAAGGTCTACCTACACCTGTTGTATTCAGCATTTCACTGTAAGGTCTACTACACCTGTTGTATTCAGCATTTCACTGTAAGGTCTACTACACCTGTTGTATTCAGCATTTCACTGTAAGGTCGACCTACACCTGTTGTATTCAGCATTTCACAGTAAGGTCTACTACACCTGTTGTATTCAGCATTTCACTGTAATGTCTACCACACCTGTTGTATTCAACATTTCACTGTAAGGTCTACCTACACCTGTTGTATTCAGCATTTCACTGTAAGGTCTACTACACCTGTTGTATTCAGCATTTCACTGTAAGGTCTACCACACCTGTTGTATTCAGCATTTCACAGTAAGGTCTACTACACCTGTTGTATTCAGCATTTCACTGTAATGTCTACTACACCTGTTGTATTCAGCATTTCACTGTAAGGTCTACTACACCTGTTGTATTCAGCATTTCACTGTAAGGTCTACTACACCTGTTGTATTCAGCATTTCACTGTAAGGTCGACCTACACCTGTTGTATTCAGCATTTCACAGTAATGTCTACTACACCTGTTGTATTCAGCATTTCACTGTAAGGTCTACCTACACCTGTTGTATTCAGCATTTCACTGTGAGGTCTACTACACCTGTTGTATTCAGCATTTCACTGTAAGGTCTACTACACCTGTTGTATTCAGCATTTCACTGTAAGGTCTACTACACCTGTTGTATTCAGCATTTCACTGTAAGGTCTACCTACACCTGTTGTATTCAGCATTTCACAGTAAGGTCTACTACACCTGTTGTATTCAGCATTTCACTGTAAGGTCTACCTACACTTGTTGTATTCAGCATTTCACTGTAAGGTCTACCTACACTTGTTGTATTCAGCATTTCACTGTAAGGTCTACTACACCTGTTGTATTCAACATTTCACTGTAAGGTCTACTACACCTGATGTATTCAGCATTTCACTGTAAGGTCTACTACACCTGTTGTATTCAGCATTTCACTGTAAGGTCTACCTACACCTGTTGTATTCAGCATTTCACTGTAAGGTCTACCTACACCTGTTGTATTCAGCATTTCACTGTAAGGTCTACTACACCTGTTGTATTCAGCATTTCACAGTAAGGTCTACTACACCTGTTGTATTCAGCATTTCACAGTAAGGTCTACTACACCTGTTGTATTCAGCATTTCACAGTAAGGTCTACCTACACCTGTTGTATTCAGCATTTCACTGTAAGGTCTACTACACCTGTTGTATTCAGCATTTCACAGTAAGGTCTACTACACCTGTTGTATTCAGCATTTCACAGTAAGGTCTACTACACCTGTTGTATTCAGCATTTCACTGTAAGGTCTACTACACCTGTTGTATTCAGCATTTCACAGTAAGGTCTACTACACCTGTTGTATTCAGCATTTCACAGTGGTCTACTACACCTGTTGTATTCAGCATTTCCCTGTAAGGTCTACTACACCTGTTGTATTCAGCATTTCACTGTAAAGGTCTACCTACACCTGTTGTATTCAGCATTTCACAGTAAGGTCTACCTACACCTGTTGTATTCAGCATTTCACTGTAAGGTCTACTACACCTGTTGTATTCAGCATTTCACAGTAAGGTCTACTACACCTGTTGTATTCAGCATTTCACAGTAAGGTCTACTACACCTGTTGTATTCAGCATTTCACTGTAAGGTCTACTACACCTGTTGTATTCAGCATTTCACAGTAAGGTCTACTACACCTGTTGTATTCAGCATTTCACAGTGGTCTACTACACCTGTTGTATTCAGCATTTCCCTGTAAGGTCTACTACACCTGTTGTATTCAGCATTTCACTGTAAGGTCTACCTACACCTGTTGTATTCAGCATTTCACTGTTAAGTCTACTACACCGGTTGTATTCAGCATTTCACTGTAAGGTCTACCTACACCTGTTTTATTCAGCATTTCACTGTAAGGTCTACCTACACCTGTTGTATTCAGCATTTCACAGTAAGGTCTACTACACCTGTTGTATTCAGCATTTCACTGTAAGGTCTACTACACCTGTTGTATTCAGCATTTCACTGTAAAGTCTACTAGACCTGTTGTATTCAGCATTTCACTGTAAGGTCTACTACACCTGTTGTATTCAGCACTTCACTGTTAAGTCTACTACACCGGTTGTATTCAGCATTTCACTGTAAGGTCTACCTACACCTGTTTTATTCAGCATTTCACTGTAAGGTCTACCTACACCTGTTGTATTCAGCATTTCACTGTAAGGTCTACCTACACTTGTTGTATTCAGCATTTCACTGTAAGGTCTACTACACCTGTTGTATTCAGCATTTCACTGTAATGTCTACTACACCTGTTGTATTCAGCATTTCACTGTAAGGTCTACCTACACTTGTTGTATTCAGCATTTCACTGTAAGGTCTACCTACACTTGTTGTATTCAGTATTTCACTGTAAGGTCTACTACACCTGTTGTATTCAACATTTCACTGTAAGGTCTACTACACCTGTTGTATTCAACATTTCACTGTAAGGTCTACTACACCTGATGTATTCAGCATTTCACTGTAAGGTCTACTACACCTGTTGTATTCAGCATTTCACTGTAAGGTCTACCTACACCTGTTGTATTCAGCATTTCACTGTAAAGGTCTACCTACACCTGTTGTATTCAGCATTTCACTGTAAGGTCTACTACACCTGTTGTATTCAGCATTTCACAGTAAGGTCTACTACACCTGTTGTATTCAGCATTTCACAGTAAGGTCTACCTACACCTGTTGTATTCAGCATTTCACAGTAAGGTCTACTACACCTGTTGTTTTCAGCATTTCACAGTAAGGTCTACCTACACCTGTTGTATTCAGCATTTCACTGTAAGGTCTACTACACCTGTTGTATTCAGCATTTCACAGTAAGGTCTACTACACCTGTTGTATTCAGCATTTCACAGTAAGGTCTACTACACCTGTTGTATTCAGCATTTCACTGTAAGGTCTACTACACCTGTTGTATTCAGCATTTCACAGTAAGGTCTACTACACCTGTTGTATTCAGCATTTCACAGTGGTCTACTACACCTGTTGTATTCAGCATTTCACTGTAAGGTCTACTACACCTGTTGTATTCAGCATTTCACTGTAAGGTCTACCTACACCTGTTGTATTCAGCATTTCACTGTTAAGTCTACTACACCGGTTGTATTCAGCATTTCACTGTAAGGTCTACCTACACCTGTTTTATTCAGCATTTCACTGTAAGGTCTACCTACACCTGTTGTATTCAGCATTTCACTGTAAGGTCTACCTACACTTGTTGTATTCAGCATTTCACTGTAAGGTCTACTACACCTGTTGTATTCAGCATTTCACTGTAAAGTCTACTAGACCTGTTGTATTCAGCATTTCACTGTAAGGTCTACTACACCTGCTGTATTCAGCACTTCACTGTAAGGTCTACCTACACCTGTTGTATTCAGCATTTCACTGTAAGGTCTACCTACACCTGTTGTATTCAGCATTTCACTGTAAGGTCTACTACACCTGTTGTATTCAGCATTTCACTGTAAGGTCTACCTACACCTGTTGTATTCAGCATTTCACTGTAAGGTCTACTACACCTGTTGTATTCAGCATTTCACAGTAAGGTCTACTACACCTGTTGTATTCAGCATTTCACTGTAAGGTCTACCTACACCTGTTGTATTCAGCATTTCACTGTAAGGTCTACTACACCTGTTGTATTCAGCATTTCACTGTAAGGTCTACCTACACCTGTTGTATTCAGCATTTCACTGTAAGGTCTACCTAAACCTGTTGTATTCAGCATTTCACAGTAAGATCTACCTACACCTGTTGTATTCAGCATTTCACTGTAAGGTCTACTACACCTGTTTATTCAGCATTTCACTGTAAGGTCTACTACACCTGTTGTATTCAGCATTTCACTGTGTGGTCTACTACACCTGTTGTATTCAGCATTTCACTGTGAGGTCTACTACACCTGTGGTATTCACCATTTCACTGTGAGGTCTACTACACCTGTTGTATTCAGCATTTCACTGTAAGGTCTACTACACCTGTTGTATTCAGCATTTCACTGTGAGGTCTACTACACCTGTTGTATTCAGCATTTCACTGTGAGGTCTACTACACCTGTTGTATTCAGCATTTCACTGTGAGGTCTACTACACCTGTTGTATTCAGCATTTCACTGTAAGGTCTACCTACACCTGTTGTACTCAGCATTTCACTGTGAGGTCTACTACACCTGTTGTATTCAGCATTTCACTGTAAGGTCTACTACACCTGTTGTATTCAGCATTTCACTGTAAGGTCTACTACACCTGTTGTATTCAGCATTTCACTGTAAGGTCTACCTACACCTGTTGTATTCAGCATTTCACTGTGTGGTCTACTACACCTGTTGTATTCAGCATTTCACTGTAAGGTCTACTACACCTGTTGTATTCAGCATTTCACTGTGAGGTCTACTACACCTGTTGTATTCAGCATTTCACTGTGAGGTCTACCTACACCTGTTGTATTCAGCATTTCACTGTGAGGTCTACCTACACCTGTTGTATTCAGCATTTCACTGTAAGGTCTACCTAAACCTGTTGTATTCAGCATTTCACAGTAAGATCTACCTACACCTGTTGTATTCAGCATTTCACTGTAAGGTCTACTACACCTGTTGTATTCAGCATTTCACTGTGAGGTCTACCTACACCTGTTGTATTCAGCATTTCACTGTGAGGTCTACTACACCTGTTGTATTCAGCATTTCACTGTAAGGTCTACCTACACCTGTTGTACTCAGCATTTCACTGTGAGGTCTACTACACCTGTTGTATTCAGCATTTCACTGTAAGGTCTACTACACCTGTTGTATTCAGCATTTCACTGTAAGGTCTACTACACCTGTTGTATTCAGCATTTCACTGTAAGGTCTACCTACACCTGTTGTATTCAGCATTTCACTGTGTGGTCTACTACACCTGTTGTATTCAGCATTTCACTGTAAGGTCTACTACACCTGTTGTATTCAGCATTTCACTGTGAGGTCTACTACACCTGTTGTATTCAGCATTTCACTGTGAGGTCTACTACACCTGTTGTGTTCAGCATTTCACTGTGAGGTCTACTACACCTGTTGTATTCAGCATTTCACTGTGAGGTCTACTACACCTGTTGTATTCAGCATTTCACTGAGGTCTACTACACCTGTTGTATTCAGCATTTCACTGTAAGGTCTACTAGACCTGTTGTATTCAGCATTTCACTGTAAGGTCTACTACACCTGTTGTATTCAGCATTTCACTGTAAGGTCTACTACACCTGTTGTATTCAGCATTTCACTGTGAGGTCTACTAGACCTGTTGTATTCAGCATTTCACTGTGAGGTCTACTACACCTGTTGTATTAAGCATTTCACTGTGAGGTCTACTACACCTGTTGTATTCAGCATTTCACTGTAAGGTCTACTACACCTGTTGTATTCAGCATTTCACTGTAAGGTCTACTACACCTGTTGTATTCAGCATTTCACTGTAAGGTCTACTACACCTGTTGTATTCAGCATTTCACTGTAAGGTCTACTACACCTGTTGTATTCAGCATTTCACTGTGAGGTCTACTACACCTGTTGTATTCAGCATTTCACTGTGAGGTCTACTACACCTGTTGTATTCAGCATTTCACTGTGAGGTCTACCTACACCTGTTGTATTCAGCATTTCACTGTGAGGTCTACCTACACCTGTTGTATTCAGCATTTCACTGTAAGGTCTACCTACACCTGTTGTATTCAGCATTTCACTGTTAAGTCTACTACACGGTTGTATTCAGCATTTCACTGTAAGGTCTACCTACACCTGTTTTATTCAGCATTTCACTGTAAGGTCTACCTACACCTGTTGTATTCAGCATTTCACTGTAAGGTCTACCTACACTTGTTGTATTCAGCATTTCACTGTAAGGTCTACTACACCTGTTGTATTCAGCATTTCACTGTAAAGTCTACTAGACCTGTTGTATTCAGCATTTCACTGTAAGGTCTGCTACACCTGTTGTATTCAGCACTTCACTGTAAGGTCTACCTACACCTGTTGTATTCAGCATTTCACTGTAAGGTCTACCTACACCTGTTGTATTCAGCATTTCACTGTAAGGTCTACTACACCTGTTGTATTCAGCATTTCACTGTAAGGTCTACCTACACCTGTTGTATTCAGCATTTCACTGTAAGGTCTACTACACCTGTTGTATTCAGCATTTCACGGTAAGGTCTACTACACCTGTTGTATTCAGCATTTCACTGTAAAGGTCTACCTACACCTGGTGTATTCAGCATTTCACTGTAAGGTCTACCTACACCTGTTGTATTCAGCATTTCACTGTAAGGTCTACTACACCTGTTGTATTCAGCATTTCACTGTAAGGTCTACCTACACCTGTTGTATTCAGCATTTCACTGTAAGGTCTACTACACCTGTTGTATTCAGCATTTCACAGTAAGATCTACCTACACCTGTTGTATTCAGCATTTCACTGTAAGGTCTACTACACCTGTTTATTCAGCATTCCACTGTAAGGTCTACTACACCTGTTTATTCGGCATTTCCCTGTAAGGTCTACTACACCTGTTGTATTCAGCATTTCACTGTGTGGTCTACTACACCTGTTGTATTCAGCATTTCACTGTGAGGTCTACTACACCTGTGGTATTCACCATTTCACTGAGGTCTACTACACCTGTTGTATTCAGCATTCCACTGTAAGGTCTACTACACCTGTTGTATTCAGCATTTCACTGTGAGGTCTACTACACCTGTTGTATTCAGCATTTCACTGTGAGGTCTACTACACCTGTTGTATTCAGCATTTCACTGTGAGGTCTACTACACCTGTTGTATTCAGCATTTCACTGTAAGGTCTACCTACACCTGTTGTATTCAGCATTTCACTGTAAGGTCTACTACACCTGTTGTATTCAGCATTTCACTGTAAGGTCTACTACACCTGTTGTATTCAGCATTTCACTGTAAGGTCTACCTACACCTGTTGTATTCAGCATTTCACTGTGTGGTCTACTACACCTGTTGTATTCAGCATTTCACTGTAAGGTCTACTACACCTGTTGTATTCAGCATTTCACTGTGAGGTCTACTACACCTGTTGTATTCAGCATTTCACTGTGAGGTCTACTACACCTGTTGTATTCAGCATTTCACTGTGAGGTCTACTACACCTGTTGTATTCAGCATTTCACTGTGAGGTCTACTACACCTGTTGTATTCAGCATTTCACTGTAAGGTCTACTACACCTGTTGTATTCAGCATTTCACTGTAAGGTCTACTACACCTGTTGTATTCAGCATTTCACTGTGAGGTCTACTACACCTGTTGTATTCAGCATTTCACTGTGAGGTCTACTACACCTGTTGTATTCAGCATTTCACTGTGAGGTCTACCTACACCTGTTGTATTCAGCATTTCACTGTGTGGTCTACTACACCTGTTGTATTCAGCATTTCACTGTGAGGTCTACCTACTACACCTGTTGTATTCAGCATTTCACTGTGAG
>NW_026283776.1:0-7848 GCF_023373465.1 Oncorhynchus keta
TTTGCAATATTACGTAGATGGAAAAAAAGCTGTCCTCGAAATGGTCTTGATATGTTCTTCCAAAGAGAGATCAGGGTCCAGAGTAGAGGTTAAGAACTCGTCATCTACCACTCATTTTCCTCCAGCCTGGGAGCCGCTCCAGGGGGGCCACTGTGTTTCCATATGATCTATTGGACGCCTACCACCTGGTGCAGATACAAGGGGCCAGTGGGAAGACCGCCTTCAACGAAGTAACAAAAGCATGGATTAATTTTTTTCTGCATCATTTTGGACAGAAAGTTTCTGATTTTTGCAATGTTAAGTAGATGGAAAAAGCTGTCCTTGAAACAGTCTTGATATGTTCGTCAAAGAGAGATCAGGGTCCAGAGTAATGCCGAGGTCCTTCACAGTTTTATTTGAGATGACTGTACAACCATCAATATTAATTGTCAGATTCAACAGAATATCTCTTTGTTTCTTGGGACCTAGAACAAGCATCTCTGTTTTGTCCGAAGTTTAATAGTAGAAAGTTTGCAGCCATCCACTTCCTTATGTCTGAAACACATGCACTTCCAAGCGAGGGCAATTTTGGGGCTTCACCATGTTTCATTGAAATGTACAGCTGTGTGTCATCCGCATAGCAGTGGAAGTTAACATTATGTTTCGAATAACATCCCCAAGAGGTAAAATGTATAGTGAGAAACAATAGTGGTCCTAAAACAGAACCTTGAGGAACACGAAATTTACAGTTGATTTGTCAGAGGACAAACCATTCACAGAGACAAACTGATATCTTTCCGACAGATAAGATCTAAACCAGGCCAGAACTTGTCCGTGTAGACCAATTTGGGTTTCAATCTCTCCAAAAGAATGTGGTGATCGATGGTATCAAAAGCAGCACTAAGGTCTAGGAGCACGAGGACAGATGCAGAGCCTCGGTCCGATGCCATTAAAATGTAATTTACCACCTTCACAAGTGCCGTCTCAGTGCTATGATCGGGTCTAAAACCAGACTGAAGCAGTTTCGTATACATTGTTTGTCTTCAGGAAGGCAGTGAGTTGCTGCGCAACAGCCTTTTCTAAAAATTTTGAAAGAAATGGAAGATTCGATATAGGCCGATAGTTTTTATATTTTCTTGGTCAAGGTTTGGCTTTTTCAGAGAGGCTTTATTACTGCCACTTTTAGTGAGTTTGGTACACATCCAGTGGATAGAGAGCCGTTTATTATGTTCAACATAGGAGGACCAAGCACAGGAAGCAGCTCTTTCAGTAGTTTAGTTGGAATAGGGTCAGTATGCAGCTTGAAGGTTTAGAGGCCATGATTATTTTCATCATTGTGTCAAGAGATATAGTACTAAAACACTTGAGTGTCTCTCTTGATCCTAGGTCCTGGCAGAGTTGTGCAGACTCAGGACAACTGAGGTTTGGAGGAATACGCAGGTTTAAAGAGGAGTCCGTAATTTGCTTTCTAATAATCATAATCTTTTCCTCAAAGAAGTTCATGAATTTATCACTGCTAAAGTGAAAGTCATCCTCTCTTGGGGAATGCTGCTTTTTAGTTAGCTTTGCGACAGTATCAAATAGGAATTTCGGATTGTTCTTATTTTCCTCAATTAAGTTAGAAAAATAGGATGATCGAGCAGCAGTAAGGGCTCTTCGGTACTGCAGTACCGTCTTTCCAAGCTAGTCGGAAGACTTCCAGTTTGGTCTGGCGCCATTTCCGTTCCAATTTTCTGGAAGCCTGCTTCAGAGCTCGGGTATTTTCTGTGTACCAGGGAGCTAGTTTCTTATGAGAAATGTTTTTAGTTTTTAGGGGTGCAACTGCATCTAGGGTATTGCGCAAGGTTAAATCGAGATCCTCAGTTAGGTGGTTAACTGATTTTTGTCCTCTGGCGTCCTTGGGTAGGCAGAGGGAGTCTGGAAGGGCATCAAGGAATCTTTGTGTTGTCTGTGAATTTATAGCACGACTTTTGATGGTCCTTGGTTGGGGTCTGAGCAGATTATTTGTTGCAATTGCAAACGTAATAAAATGGTGGTCCGATAGTCCAGGATTATGAGGAAAAACATTAAGATCGACAACATTTATTCCATGGGACAAAACTAGGTCAGCGTATGACTGTGACAGTGAGTGGGTCCAGAGACATGTTGGACAAAACCCACTGAGTCGATGATGGCTCCGAAAGCCTTTTTGGAGTGGGTCTGTGGACTTTTCCATGTGAATATTAAAGTCACCAAAGATTAGAATATTATCTGCTATGACTACAAGGTCCGATAGGAATTCAGGGAACTCAGTGAGAAACGCTGTATATGGCCCAGGAGGCCTGTAAACAGTAGCTATAAAAAGTGATTGAGTCGGCTGCATAGATTTCATGACTAGAAGCTCAAAGACGAAACGTCATTTTTTTTGTAAATTGAAATTTGCTATCGTAAATGTTAGCAACACCTCCGCCTTTGCGGGATGCACGGGGGATATGGTCACTAGTGTAGCCAGGAGGTGAGGCCTCATTTAAAACAGTAAATTCATCAGGCTTAAGCCATGTTTCAGTCGGGCCAATCACATCAAGTTTATGATCAGTGATTAGTTCATTGACTATAATTGCCTTTGAAGTAAGGGATCTAACATTAAGTAGCCCTATTTTGAGATGTGAGGTATCATGATCTCCTTCAGTAATGACAGGAATGGAGGTGGTCTTTATCCTAGTGAGATTGCTAAGGCGAACACCGCCATGTTTAGTTTTGCCCAACCTAGGTCGAGGCACAGTCTCAATGGTGATAGCTGAGCTGACTACACTGACTGTGCTAGTGGCAGACTCCACTATGCTGGCAGGCTGGCTAACAGCCTGCTGCCTGGCCTGCACCCTATTTCATTGTGGAGCTAGAGGAGTTAGAGCCCTGTCTATGTTGGTAGATAAGATGAGAGCACCCCTCCAGCTAGGATGGAGTCCGTCACTCCTCAGCAGGTCAGGCTTGGTCCTGTTTGTGGGCGAGTCCCAGAAAGAGGGCCAGTTATCTACAAATTCTATCTTTTGGGAGGGGCAGAAACCAGTTTTCAACCAGAGATTGAGTTGTGAGACTCTGCTGTAGAGCTCATCACTCCCCCTAACTGGGAGGGGCCAGAGACAATTACTCGATGCCGACACATCTTTCTAGCTGATATGCACGCAGAAGCTATGCTCCTTGGTGATCTCTGACTGTTTCATCCTAAAATCGTTGGTGCCGACGTGGATAACAATATCTCTATACTCTCTACACTCGCCATTTTTAGCTTTAGCCAGCACCATCTTCAGATTAGCCTTAACGTCGGTAGCCCTGGAAGAAAGTTATTTGTTTCTGTCCATTTTGAGCCTGTAGTCGAACCCACTAAATGCTGATGCTCCAGATACTCAACTAGTCTAAGGAAGGCCAGTTTTGTTGCTTCTTTAATCAGAACAACAGTTTTCAGCTGTGCTATATGTAACGTCTGCTTCCAACTCACACTCTCAAACACGTAGATCCTGTCACGGAATTCTAGGAGTGGTGGGTGTAGAGTCAGGCGCAGAGAGCAATACTTCCAATGTATGCTTTTATTTCGCATGGTCTAGCCAACATTCAGGCAATGACCATAAATCAGGTATGTCTCCAAAAACCAGGAAATAACATATAACAAATTACGCAGGAGAAAAACAACTTCACCACTGACAGTAGGAATAAGCCCGCACAAAAGTAGGCGGGCACTGGAAGTTTAAATAGACCATTGATGAACCAAAATAAGCAACCGGTGAAAACAATCCAGACAAAACCAACAGAAAAGAAAAAGGGATCGGTGGCAGCTAATAGACTGGTGACGACGACCGCCGAGCGCCGCCCGAACAGGGGGAGGAGCCACCTTCGGTGGAAGTCGTGACAGATCACCTGAACGCAGCTCACTCTCCAGATTCCAATCACCTGTATTCGGATCACCTGTTCACACACCTGTATGCATTTACACACACTGTTTAGTTCAGTTCTTTGCACCCCATCATTGTGAGGTATTGTTTGTTTTGATACACATTTCTATTCGGAGCTCTGTTTTCCCGGTATTAGTCCACCTGTGTATCATAGTTTTGGCCATCCTCACTAACGACGCCTATTCCCTGCCTGTTCTTTTGCCTATCGGATTTCATGTCATCAACCTCTTGCCTGATCTCCTGGACTATGTTGCTAGCCTTTTCCCTGCCTGTACTGTTGCCTTATCGGACCCCTGTGTATGACCTTCTGCCTGCCCCTGGACCCAGCTACCTGTCTCCTCCTGTGGTCCTTTACAAATTAACACCTGCTACACCCTGCGCTTGAAATCAGCTCTCTTTGTCCCATCGTATTCATTACACTAACATAATTGCAATAGGGTTATCTAATGATCAATTTACTTTTTAAAATGATGAACTTGGATTAGCTAACACAACGTGCCATTGGAACACAGGAGTGATGGTTACTGATAATGGGCCTCTGTATGCCTATGTAGATATTCCATTAAATAATCTGCAGTTTTCAGCTACGAATTACAACATTAACAATGTCTACACTGTATTTCTGATCAATTTGATGTGATTTTAATGGACAAAAATGTGCCTTTCTTTAAAAAACAAGAACATTTCTAAGTGACCACAAACTTTTGAATTGGTGTTAATATACAGTGCCTTGCGAAAGTATTGACCCCCTTGAACTTTGCGACCTTTTGCCACATTTCAGGCTTCAAACATAAAGATATAAAACTGTATTTTTTTGTGAAGAATCAACAACAAGTGGGACACAATCATGAAGTGGAGCGACATTTTATTGGATATTTAAAACTTTTTAACAAATCAAAAACTGAAAAATTGGGTGTTGTCACGTTCTGACCTTTATTTTCTGTGTTTTGTATTTAGTTAGTATGGTCAGGGCGTGAGTTGGGTGGGCAGTCTATGTTTGTTTGTCTAGGTTTTGGGAATTTCTATGTTTCGGCCTAGTATGGTTCTCAATCAGAGGCAGGTGTCATTAGTTGTCTCTGATTGAGAATCTACTTAGGTAACCTAGGTTTCACTGTGTGTTGTGGGTGATTATTTCCTGTCTCTGTGTGCACCAGATAGGACTGTTTTGAGTTTTCACATTTCTTTTTTTTTTTTTTTTTTGTTAGTTTGTTCATGTGTACCTTTACGCATTAAAAAAGTACCATGGACAATTACCCTTAGCGTATTGGTCCTCTGATCCGTTTCGCCTCTCCTCTTCGGAGGAGGAGGAGGAAATTCATTACAGAATCACCCACCAAAACCCGGACCAAGCGGCGTGGTAAAGGACAGCGACGACAGCAGCAGCAGCAGCAACAGCGGCCAGCATCAGAGCAGAATCTGACTACACAACTTGGGAGGAGATAGATAGGTGGGCGGTCGACCCAGGGAGAGTGCCGGGCCCGCCTGGGATTCGATGGAGCAATGCAGGAAGGTTACAGGAGAATGAGGTTGGCAGAAGCCAGCACGGCAGTGCGACAGGTACGAGGCAGCCCCAAAAATTTTTGGGGGGCACGATGGTACTAAGCCAGGTAGCAGACCTGAGCTCACTCCCTCGTGCTTATGATAAACACGCATTACTGGTCAGGCACCGTGTTATGCGGTTGAGCGCACGGTGTCGCCAGTGCGTGTCCATAGCCCGGTGCGCTTAGGCAGCCCCAAAGTGCCATGCGAGTGTGGGCATTGAGCCAGGGCGTATGGTGCCTGCTCAGCAGGTCTGAGTCGCCGTACGCGCAGTCTTGGTCCAGGTTATCCTGCGCCCGGCTCTGCGTGCTGTGTCTCCGGGGCGCTGGGAGGGTGCAGTGCGTCCTCTGCCTGCGCTCCGCTCGTTTCGGGCAACTGGGAGTGGAGCCTAGGGGAGAGGTGCGTGTAGCAAGCACTAAATCTCCCCATGCTTACCACAGCCCGGTTCAGCCTGTGCCTGCACTCTGGAGGTCCGGGCTCAGTAGTTGTCCAGCCTGGGAAGTGGTGCCAAGGTTGCTGCACCAGAGCTCCAGTGCTCCCCACATCCCGGTCTTTCAGGCTCCTCCTAACACCAAGCCTCCTGAAAGTCTCCCCAGCCCTGGTGGTTCCTGGCAGCCCACGCACCAGGCTGTCTCTCGATCTCCTCCCTGCAGGTGCTCCCGCCTGTCCGGCGCCGCTGCCGGAGCGTCCCGCCTGTCCGGCGCCGCTGCCGGAGCGTCCCGCCTGTCCTGCGCCGCTGCGGGCGATCCTGCGTCCGCCTGTATCCGCCTGCGCGCTGCGGACCTCCCGCCCCCGCCTGGGCAGCGCGCTGCGGAAATCCCGCTGTCGGCGCGCTGCCGGGAGCATCATGCCTGTCCGGCGCCCTATCGTCCTGCGCCGCTGCCGGGCGTCCCGCCTGTCGGCGCCGCTGCCCGGAGCGTCCCGCCTGTCGGCGGCGCTGCCGGGCCTCCCGCCTGGCGCCGTTGCGGAGCGTCCCGCCTGTCGGTGCCGCTGCCGGAGCGTCCCGCCTGTCCGGGCGCCGCTGCCGGGCCTCCGCGTCCGGGCCCTGCCTGCCCGGCGCCGCTGCCGGAGCCTCCCGCCTGTGCTGCGCTGCGGAGCCTCCCCGCCTGTCCGGCGCCGCTGCGGAGCCTCCCGCCTGTCCGGCGCCGCTGCCTCCCTCAGCTCCCGTCCGGGCCTCCCGCCTGTCTCCTCCCTGCAGGTGCTCCCGCCTGTCCGGCGCCGCTGCCGGAGCCTCCCGCCTGTCCGGGCGCCGCTGCTGGAGCGTCCCGCCTGTCCTGCGCCGCTGCCTCCTGTGGCAGCTCCACGCACCAGGCTGTCTCTCTGTCTCCTCCCTGCAGGTGCTCCCGCCTGTCCGGGCGCCGCTGCCGGAGCGTCCCGCCTGTCCGGGCGCTGCGGAGCGTCCCGCCTGTCCCTGCGCCGTTGCCGGAGCGTCCCGCCTGCCCGAGCGCCGCTGCCGGACCTCCCGCCTGTCCGGCGCCGCTGTTGGAGCCTCCGCCTGTCCGGGCGCCGCTGCGGGCCTCCCGCCTGTCCGGGCGCCACTGCCGGAGCCTCCCGCCTGTCCGGCGCCGCTGCGGAGCCTTGCCTCCCGCCTGTCCGGCGCCGCTGCCGGAGCCTCCCCGCCTGTCCGGCGCCGCTGCCGGAGCCTCCCGCCTGTCCGGCGCCGCTGCTGCCGTCAGCCCGGAGCCCCCAGGCGGCCCTCAGCCCGGCGCCAGAGCCCCCTCAGCCCAGAGGCGCCAGAGCCCCTCAGCCCAGAGGCGCCAGAGCCCCTGCCCCTCTGTCCAGAGCCCCTGCCCCTCTGTCCGAGCTGCCCCTCTGTCCAGTGGGGTCATTGAAGGGGTTGCCATGGTGAGAAAGCCACGGAGGCGGACAATAAAGCGGACTAAGACAATGGTGAAGTGGGGTCCGCGTCCCGCGCCAGAACCGCCACCGCGGACAGACGCCCACCCAGACCCTCCCTATAGGTCAAGGTTTTGCGGCCGGAGTCCGCACCTTTGGGGGGGGGTACTGTCACGTTCTGACCTTTATTTTCTGTGTTTTTTGTATTTAGTTAGTATGGTCAGGGGCGTGAGTTGGGTGGGCAGTCTATGTTTGTTTGTCTAGGTTTTGGGAATTTCTATGTTTGACCTAGTATGGTTCTCAATCAGAGGCAGGTGTCATTAGTTGTCTCTGATTGAGAATCATACTAGGTGGCCTGGGTTTCACTGTGTGTTTGTGGGTGATTGTTCCTGTCTCTGTGTGTGCACCAGATAGGACTGTTTTGAGTTTTCACATTTCTTGTTTTTTTTTGTTAGTTTGTTCATGTGTACCTTTACGCATTAAAAAGTACCATGGACAATTACCACGCCGCGATTGGTCCTCTGATTCCCCTTAAGTTAATACTTTGTAAGCGCCACCTTTTGCTGAG
>NW_026283777.1:0-3489 GCF_023373465.1 Oncorhynchus keta
CCGCACACTGCTGCTCATGCTCCCAGATGATTTTACAATAACAACGTTTCGAACCTTCAGTCGGATGCCTGATGAGCATGAGCGGCAGTGTGCAGCGTTTTTATTGACCTTTTTCACCAACAAAATGTACCTGGATGTGCGTTTGTTCTTCTGCTTTTGTACTATCTCTCGTTTAACTTGGCGAGGGGGAAGAACGGAGGAGAGGAAGTGATGAGGAGGGGCCAAGAGGATACCTTAATAAGAACATAGAATCTTATGGGGTTGTTACGGATTGTGTAACCTTTGACCCCTAGCCTTGTAGCATACTAACTCCATGACATGTAATCCATTTTGCGGTCCCGTGTGGCTCAGTTGACCGAGCATGGTGCTTGCAACGCCAGGGTTGTGAGTTTGACTCCCACAGAGGACCAATACAAAAACGTATGATTATGACAACTTTCTGTTTTCTCAATAACTTTTAAATCAGCTTCGAAAGAAGGCGTGAGTTTCAGTTTGTTTCCGCCCGTGCGAGTCTGACCACAAGTCAGAGACCACTTTGATGACCAGTGGTATAGTGCTATTTTTTAGGTCATCCTTTCCTCATTCAAAGTTTGTACTGACAAATGTAGTCAATTGTGGTCACACCAGATACTGACTGGTTTTCTGATCCACGCCCTTACCGTGAAGAGCACACTTCTCCAGCGTGCCAGTGGCCGTCGAAGGTGAGCATTTGCCCATTGAAGTCGGTTACGACGCCGAACAGCAGTCAGGTCCAGACCCTAGTGAGGATGACGAGCACGCAGATAAGCTTCTCTGAGATGGTTTCGGACAGTTTGTACAGAAATTCTTTGGTTGTGCAAACCCACAGTTTCATCAGCTGTCCGGGTGTCTGATCTCAGACGATCCCGCAGGTGAAGAAGCCGGATGTGGAGGTCCCGAGCTGGCGTGGTTACATGTTGTCTGCGGTTGTGAAGCCAGTTGGAGGTACCTCCAAATTCTCAAAAAACGACATTGGATGCGGCTGGGATATGCTCAACACCCCGGCAGTCCTACAATATAAGCTAGATGCCCTCAATCTCACACAAATCATCAAGGAACCCACCAGGTACAACCCTAACTCTGTAAGCAAGGGCACCCTCATAGACGTCATCCTGACCAACTGGCCCTCCAAATACACCTCCGCTGTCTTCAACCAGGATCTCAGCGACCACTGCTTCATTGCCTGTATCCGCTACGGTGCCGCAGTCAAACGACCACCCCTCATCACTGTCAAACGCTCCCTAAAACACTTCTGTGAGCAGGCCTTTCTAATCGACCTGGCCCGGGTATCCTGGGTCAGTTGAGGATGCCTGGTCATTCTTTAAGAGTAACTTCCTCACCATTCTAGATAAGCATGCTCCGTTCAAAAATGCAGAACTAAGAACAGATACAGCCCTTGGTTCACTCCAGACCTGACTGCCCTCGACCAGCACAAAACATCCTGTGGCGGACTGCAATAGCATCGAACAGTCCCCGCGATATGCAACTGTTCAGGGAAGTCAGGAACCAATACACGCAGTCAGTCAGGAAAGCTAAGGCCAGCTTCTTCAGGCAGAAGTTTGCATCCTGTAGCTCCAACTCCAAAAAGTTCTGGGACACTGTGAAGTCCATGGAGAACAAGAGCACCTCCTCCCAGCTGCCCACTGCACTGAGGCTAGGGAACACGGTCACCACCGACAAATCCATGATTATCGAAAACTTCAACAAGCATTTCTCAACGGCTGGCCATGCCTTCCGCCTGGCTACTCCTACCTCGGCCAACAGCTCCGGCCCCCGCAGCTCCTCGCCCAAGCCTCTCCAGGTTCTCCTTACCCAAATCCAGATAACAGATGTTCTGAAAGAGCTGCAAAACCTGGACCCGTATAAATCAGCTGGGCTTGACAATCTGGACCCTCTATTTCTGAAACTATCCGCCGCCATTGTCGCAACCCCTATTACCAGCCTGTTCAACCTCTCTTTCATATCGTCTGAGATCCCCAAGGATTGGAAAGCTGCTGCAGTCATCCCCTCTTCAAAGGGGGAGACACCCTGGACCCAAACTGTTACAGACCTATATCCATTCTGCCCTGCCTATCTAAGGTCTTCGAAAGCCAAGTCAACAAACAGGTCACTGACCATCTCGAATCCCACCGTACCTTCTCCGCTATGCAATCTGGTTTCCGAGCCGGTCACGGGTGCACCTCAGCCACACTCAAGGTACTAAACGACATCAAAACCGCCATCGATAAAAGACAGTACTGTGCAGCCGTCTTCATCGACCTTGCCAAGGCTTTCGACTCTGTTAATGACCAGATTCTTATCGGCAGACTCAGTAGCCTCGGTTTTTCGGATGACTGCCTTGCCTGGTTCACCAATTACTTTGCAGACGGAGTTCAGTGTGTCAAATCGGAGGGCATTCTGTCCGGTCCTCTGGCAGTCTCTATGGGGGTGCCACAGGGTTCAATTCTCGGGCCGACTCTTTTCTCTGTATATATCAATGATGTTGGTCTTGCTGCGGGCGATTCCCTGATCCACCTCTACGCAGACGACACCATTCTATATACTTTCGGCCCGTCATTGGACACAGTGCTATCTAACCTCCAAACGAGCTTCAATGCCATACAACACTCCTTCCGTGGCCTCCAACTGCTCTTAAACGCTAGTAAAACCAAATGCATGCTTTTCAACCGATCGCTGCCTGCACCCGCATGCCCGACTAGCATCACCACACTGGATGGTTCCGGCCTTGAATATGTGGACACCTATACTTATAGTACCTAGGTGTCACCTATACTTAAAGTACCTAGGTGTCTGGCTAGACTGCAAACTCTCCTTCCAGACCCATATCAAACATCTCCAATCGAAAATCAAATCAAGAGTCGGCTTTCTATTCCGCAACAAAGCCTCCTTCACTCACGCTGCCAAGCTTACCCTAGTAAAACTGACTATCCTACCGATCCTCGACTTCGGCGATGTCATCTACAAAATCGCTTCCAACACTCTACTCAGCAAACTGGATGCAGTTTATCACAGTGCCATCCGTTTTGTCACTAAAGCACCTTATACTACCCACCACTGCGACTTGTATGCTCTAGTCGGCTGGCCCTCGCTACATATTCGTCGCCAGACCCACTGGCTCCAGGTCATCTACAAGGCCATGCTAGGTAAAGCTCCGCCTTATCTCAGTTCACTGGTCACGATGGCAACACCCATCCGTAGCACGCGCTCCAGCAGGTGTATCTCACTGATCATCCCTAAAGCCAACACCTCATTCGGCCGCCTTCGTCTCCAGTACTCTGCTGCCTGTGACTGGAACGAATTGCAAAATCGCTGAAGTTGGAGACTTTTATCTCCCTCACCAACTTCAAACATCAGCTATCTGAGCAGCTAACCGATCGCTGCAGCTGTACATAATCTATTGGTAAATAGCCCACCCATTTTCACCTACCTCATCCCCACAGTTTTTACTTATTTACTTTTCTGCTCTTTGCA
>NW_026283778.1:0-997 GCF_023373465.1 Oncorhynchus keta
TCTAGAGTGCATCAAACATGATTTAGAGTTTGTTTATGAAAAAAAAAGTTTTTCTGTATTTCAATGTTGCAACTTGCGGAAAACTGTCCACAATGTTCATTTCATCTTAAATAGACAGCACAGCAAAAATTGACATCCAGAGTGCATCAAACATGATTTAGAGCTTGTTTATGGAAAAAAACGTTTTTCTGTATTTCAATGTTGCAACTTGCGGAAAACTGTCCACAATGTTCATTTCATCTCAAATATACAGCACAGCAAAAATTGACATCTAGAGTGCATCAAACATGATTTAGAGCTTGTTTATGGAAAAAATGTTTTTCTGTATTTCAATGTTGCAACTTGCTGAAAACTGTCCACAATGTTAATTTCATCTCAAATAGACAGCACAGCAAAAATTGGACATCAGAGTGCATCAAACATGATTTAGAGCTTGTTTATGGAAAAAAAAAACGTTTTTTCTGTATTTCAATGTTGCAACTTATGGAAAACTGTCCACAATGTTCATTTCATCTTAAATAGACAGCACAGCAAAAATTGACATCCTAGAGTGCATCAAACATGATTTAGAGCTTGTTTATGGAAAAAACGTTTTTTCTGTATTTCAATGTTGCAACTTGCTGAAAACTGTCCACAATGTTAATTTCAATCTCAAATAGACAGCACAGCAAAATTGACATCTAGAGTGCATCAAACATGATTTAGAGCTTGTTTATGGAAAAAACGTTTTTTCTGTATTTCAATGTTGCAACTTATGGAAAACTGTCCACAATGTTCATTTCATCTTAAATAGACAGCACAGCAAAAATTGACATCCGGAGTGCATCAAACATGATTTAGAGCTAGTTTATGGAAAAGTGCTTATTCATGCATTCTACAGTGTTTTCATAACTTCTCGAATAAACATAACACAACAAACAATCCAGAGTGCATCAAACATGATTTAGAGCTTGTTTATGGAAAAGTGCTTATTTCTGGATTTCCATGTTGCAACTTG
>NW_026283779.1:0-30000 GCF_023373465.1 Oncorhynchus keta
CTGTCTTCATCTGTCTGAACAGCGTGCTATTCTGTCTGTCTCCATCTGTCTGAACAGCGTGCTATTCTGTCTGTCTCCATCTGTCTGAACAGCGTGCTATTCTGTCTGTCTCCATCTGTCTGAAACAGCGTGCTATTCTGTCTGTCTCCATCTGTCTGAACAGCGTGCTATTCTGTCTGTCTCCATCTGTCTGAACAGCGTGTTATTCTGTCTGTCTCCATCTGTCTGAACAGCGTGCTATTCTGTCTGTCTCCATCTGTCTGAACAGCGTGCTATTCTGTCTGTCTCCATCTGTCTGAACAGCGTGCTATTCTGTCTGTCTCCATCTGTCTGAACAGCGTGCTATTCTGTCTGTCTCCATCTGTCTGAACAGCGTGCTATTCTGTCTGTCTCCATCTGTCTGAACAGCGTGCTATTCTGTCTGTCTCCATCTGTCTGAACAGCGTGCTATTCTGTCTGTCTCCATCTGTCTGAACAGCGTGCTATTCTGTCTGTCTCCATCTGTCTGAACAGCGTGCTATTCTGTCTGTCTCCATCTGTCTGAACAGCGTGCTATTCTGTCTGTCTCCATCTGTCTGAACAGCGTGCTATTCTGTCTGTCTCCATCTGTCTGAACAGCGTGCTATTCTGTCTGTCTCCATCTGTCTGAACAGCGTGCTATTCTGTCTGTCTCCATCTGTCTGAACAGCGTGCTATTCTGTCTGTCTCCATCTGTCTGAACAGCGTGCTATTCTGTCTGTCTCCATCTGTCTGAACAGCGTGCTATTCTGTCTGTCTCCATCTGTCTGAACAGCGTGCTATTCTGTCTGTCTCCATCTGTCCATCTGTCTGAACAGCGTGCTATTCTGTCTGTCTCCATCTGTCTGAACAGCGTGCTATTCTGTCTGTCTCCATCTGTCTGAACAGCGTGCTATTCTGTCTGTCTCCATCTGTCTGAACAGCGTGCTATTCTGTCTGTCTCCATCTGTCTGAACAGCGTGCTATTCTGTCTGTCTCCATCTGTCTGAACAGCATGCTATTCTGTCTGTCTCCATCTGTCTGAACAGCGTGCTATTCTGTCTGTCTCCATCTGTCTGAACAGCGTGCTATTCTGTCTGTCTCCATCTGTCTGAACAGCATGCTATTCTGTCTGTCTCCATCTGTCTGAACAGCGTGCTATTCTGTCTGTCTCCATCTGTCTGAACAGCTGTCTGTCTATCTGTCTGAACAGCGTGCTATTCTGTCTCCATCTGTCTGAACAGCGTGCTATTCTGTCTGTCTCCATCTGTCTGAACAGCGTGCTATTCTGTCTGTCTCCATCTGTCTGAACAGCGTGCTATTCTGTCTGTCTCCATCTGTCTGAACAGCGTGCTATTCTGTCTGTCTCCATCTGTCTGAACAGCGTGCTATTCTGTCTGTCTCCATCTGTCTGAACAGCGTGCTATTCTGTCTGTCTCCATCTGTCTGAACAGCGTGCTATTCTGTCTGTCTCATCTGTCTGAACAGCGTGCTATTCTGTCTGTCTCCATCTGTCTGAACAGCGTGCTATTCTGTCTGTCTCCATCTGTCTGAACAGCGTGCTATTCTGTCTGTCTCCATCTGTCTGAACAGCGTGCTATTCTGTCTGTCTCCATCTGTCTGAACAGCGTGCTATTCTGTCTGTCTCCATCTGTCTGAACAGCGTGCTATTCTGTCTGTCTCCATCTGTCTGAACAGCGTGCTATTCTGTCTGTCTTCATCTGTCTGAACAGCGTGCTATTCTGTCTGTCTCCATCTGTCTGAACAGCGTGCTATTCTGTCTGTCTCCATCTGTCTGAACAGCGGCTTTTCTGTCCACTCTGTTGAAATCTGTCTGTCTTCAGTATTCTCAGAAACAGAGTGCTATTCTTAAATATCTGTCTTCATGCACATTTATAAAACACAGCGTGCTAGTATAAAAGCCTTTGGTTAAAACACTGTCTCCATCTGTCAGCAACAGCGTGACAAACTGTCTGTCTCCATCTGTTCTGAACAGCTTTTAGTATTGTCTGCTCTGTGTGCAGTTTGAGGAGTTGAGACATACAAAGGGTATCAGTGTCTGAACTCCTCTTCTTTGACAAGCGTAAAATAAAGTCTCTGTGTGTCTCCATCTGAGAGGAAGAAGGAATCTCATCTGTTGTTCCAGTCTGGGGAACAGCGTGCTATTCTGTGTGTGTGTGTGTGTGTGTTCTGTGTGTGTGTGTCTGTCTGTGTGTGTGCTATTCTGTCTGTCTCCATGTGTGTCTGAACAGCGTGCTATTCTGTGAATGGGAAGGTGCTCCATCTGGAGAAGGAGCGAGACCAAAAAGACTACTGTCATTGTCTCCAGGCATGTGGAATATCATGCAGCCCTACTGTGGAGGTGGCTTACATCTTCTGAAGAGCAATGGGTCATTAGACTTATGTAAATATGTTTGTTGCCTGGCAACAGCCTGCTATGGCTACAGAGTGTGTGCTTGGGCATCGGGTGTCTGGGAACAGTGTGTGTGTAAAGTAGGTAGAATGCCACAAAGTTGGCACCAGACTGTAGTATTAATTGAATGGACTTAATGCCATCATCAACATTCCTTTGAATGTTATCAGCCAATTTGATAAATATGTTACCTGGTTGTTAGGTCAATGTCTGGGTGAGCACCTGCACGTTAGCTAAGCGTCTGGACAACAGTTGAGCTACCTCAGTTGACTGCATGGTGACACAGGGCCCAGTCCTGAGGCTCAGCTCCAGATGGTTATTTGGACAGAGAGCGGCTTCTGACTGCATCCATCCGTCCTCTCCCCAACATTATTCAAACGTTATCGCTCTCACCAACTAAGATCCATCTGTGCTCACACACCAATCAGATCCATCAACTTGCTGTGCATATTGAGACCATGACAATCGTAACAGGACATGATGTATCTTCTTGGTCTGATGGAATGTTTACACTGCAACTTGGGTTCTCGATCAATAACAACAACAGACAATGCACATTTATTCAACGTTGTCAGCACTAATTATATTTAGAGTTATTGATCGGTATTTAGTGATGTTCTGTGTATTTTAAGATGGGCTGGATGCCTGGTAGTCATTGTAGGCTCAACTTAAATTAGTCCAAGAGTTTCTACTTTGTGGCTTTAGCAGGAGCTGCAGTGGGAATCCATGAGGGATTTTTAGGAGACTTCTCCTCTTCTCTTACAGTTCACTCTCTCACTCTCTCTCTTACACCTCTCTCTCTCTCTCTCTCTCTTACAGTTCACCTCTCTCACTCTCTCTCTCTTACAGTTCACCTGAGGAGTCTCTCTCTTACAGTTCACTCCTCTCTCTCTCTCTCTCTTACAGTTCAACTTCTCTCTCTTGACATAAACCTCTAAAGTCTCACAGTTCACCTCATACTCTCTCTCTCTTACAGTTCAATCTCATCTTTGTTGTTGTGAGTACAGTTCAAGGGGCTTTCTCACTCTCAGTGTGTGTGTGTGTGTGTCTGTGTGTGTGTGTGTGTGTGTGTGTGTCTGTGTGTGTGTGTGTGTGTGTCTGTGTGTGATGTGTCTCTCTCTCTGTGACATGGGAGGTGCACACTCTTACAGTTGCTCTCTCTCTCAAAGACTCTCTCTCTCTCTCTCTCTCTGTCACTCCAGGCAGTTCACCTCTCTCAGCCTCTCACAGTTCAGGTGGCTCTACTCTCTTTGAAGATACAATGGGTCATTAGACTCTGTAAGTTATGTCTTGTTGCCTCTCTCAGCCTCTCTCTCACTCTTACAGTTCTCTCTCACTCTCTCTCACAGTTCACCTCTCTCACTCTCTCTCTTACAGTTCATACTCTCTCTCTCTCTCTACAGTTCACCTCTCTCTCTCTCTCTCTTACAGTTCACCAGACTCTACTCTCTCTTGACAGTGGACTTAATCCATCATCTTACAGTTCCTCTTCACTCTCTCTCTCTTACAGTTCACCTCTTGATAAATCTGTTCCTGGTCTCTTCTCTCTCAGTCTCTCTCTCTCAGTCTCGTTAGCACAGTTCGTCTGGACAAGTCAGTTCTGTCTCTCTCAGTCTGTCTGCATCTCTGACACAGGGCTCTCTCTCCTGAGGCTCAGCTACAGTTCACTCTGGTTCTTCTGACTCTCTCTCTCTTACAGTTCACCTCGACTCATCTCTTACAGTTCCTCTCTCCTCTCTTATTCTTACAGTTCACCGCTCTCACTCTCTCTCTACAGATCCATCTGTGCTCACACACTCCAATCAGATCCATCAACTTGCTGTGCATATTGAGACCATGACAATCGTAACAGGACATGATGTATCTTCTTGGTCTGATGGAATGTTTACTCTCAACTTGGGTTCTCGATCTCTAACAACAACAGACAATGCACATTTATTCAACGTTGTCAGCACTAATTATATTTAGAGTTATCTCTCTTAGGCTTTAGTGATGTTCTGTGTATCTTTACAGTGGGCTCTCTCTCTCACAGTTCACCTCTCTAGGCTCTCTACAGTTCACCTCTCTCTCTCTCTCTCTATACAGTTTCTCTCTTCTCTCTCTCTTACAGTTCACCTCTCTCAGGGATCTCTCTTACAGTTCACCTCTCTCACTCTCTCTCTCTCTTACAGTTCACCTCTCTCACCTCTCTCACTCTCTCTCTCTTACAGTTCACCTCTCTCACTCTCTCTCTCTTACAGTTCTCTCTCTCTCTCTCTCTCTCTTACAGTTCACCTCTCTCTCTCTCTCTCTACAGTTCTCTCTCTCTCTCTCTCTCTCTCTCTCTCTCTCTCTCTCTCTCTCTCTCTCTCTCTCTCTCTCTCTCTCTTACAGTTCACTCTCTCTCTCTCTCTCTCTCTCTCTCTCTCTTACAGTTCACCTCTCTCTCTCTCTCTTACAGTTCACCTCTCTCTCTTCTCTCTCTCTCTCTCTCTCTCTCTCTCTCTCTCTCTCTCTACAGTTCACCTCTCTCTCTCTCTCTCTCACTCTCTCTCTCTTACAGTTCACCTCTCTCTCTCTCTCTCTCTACTCTCTCTCTCTCTCTCTCTCTCTCTCTCACAGTTCACCTCTCTCACTCTCTCTCACAGTTCACCTCTCTCTCTCTCTCTCTCTTCACAGTTCACCTCTCTCTTCTCTCTCTCTCTCTCTCTCTCTCTCTCTCTCTCTCACAGTTCACCTCTCACTCTCTCTCTCTTACAGTTCACCTCTCTCACTCTCTCTCTCTTACAGTTCACCTCTCTCACTCTCTCTCTCTTACAGTTCACCTCTCTCATCTCTCTCTCTCTTACAGTTCACCTCTCTCACTCTCTCTCTCTCTCTCTCTCTCTCTCTCTCTCTCTAACACAGTTCACTCTCTCTCTCTCTGTCTCTGTCTCTCTCTCTGTCTCTCTCTCTGTCTCTCTCTCTCTCTCTCTCTCCTCTCTCTCACTCTCTCTCTCTTACAGTTCACCTCTCTCTCTCTCTCTCTCTCACTCTCTCTCTCTTACAGTTCACCTCTCTCACTCTCTCTCTCTCTCTCTCTCTCTCTCTCTCTCTCTCTCTCTCTCTCTCTCTCTCTCACTCTCTCTCTCTTACAGTTCACTCTCTCTCTCTCTTATCTCTCTCTCTCTCTTTAGTTCTCTCTCTCTCTCTTTATCTCTCTCTCTCTCTCTTATCTTACAGTTTATCTCTCTCTCTCTCTCTCTCTCTCTCTCTCTCTCACTCTCTTACAGTTCACTCTCTCACTCTCTCTCAGTTCACCTCTCTCTCTCTCTCTCTTACAGTTCACTCCTCTCTCTCTCTCTCTCTCTCTCTCTTCACTCTCTCTCTCTCTCTCTCTCTCACAGTTCACCTCTCTCACTCTCTCTCTCTTACAGTTCACCTCTCTCTCTCTCTCTCTTACAGTTCACCTCTCTCACTCTCTCTCTCTTACAGTTCACCTCTCTCACTCTCTCTCTCTTACAGTTCACCTCTCTCTCTCTCTCTCTCTCTCAGTTCTCTCTCTCTATCTCTCTCTAACACAGTTCACCTCTCTCTCTCTCTCTCTGTCTCTCTCTCTCTCTGTCTCTCTCTCTCTCTGTCTCTCTCTCTCTCTTCTCTCTCTCACTCTCTCTCTCTTACAGTTCACTCTCTCTCTCTCTCTCTCTCTCTCTTACAGTTCACCTCTCTCACTCTCTCTCTCTCTTACACAGTTCACCTCTCTCACTCACATCTCTCTCTCTTACACAGTTCACATTCTCACTCTCTCTCTCTCTCTCTCTCTTACACAGTTCCCCTCTCACTCTCTCTCTTACAGTTCACCCTCTCAGCCTCTCTCTTACACTTCACCTCTCTAGCCTCTCTCTTACAGTCACCCTCTCACTCTCTCTCTTACAGTTCACCTCTCACAGAGCCCTCTCTATCTCTCTCTCTCTCTCTAACACAGTTCACCTCTCTCACCTAGAGCTCTCTCTTACAGTTCACCTCTCTCACCTCTCTCTCTCTCACACAGTTCACACTCTCACTCTCTCTCTCTCTTACAGTTCACCTCTCTCACTCTCTCTCTCTCTCTTACAGTTCACCTCTCTCACTCTCTCTCTCTCTCTTACAGTTCACCTCTCTCAGCCCTCTCTCTCTCTCTTACAGTTCACTCTCTCAGCTCTCTCTTACAGTTCACCTCTCTAGCCTCTCTCTTACAGTTCACTCTCTCACTCACATCTCTCTCACTGCAGAAGACACATTTCAGTTGTTGTGCAACTGAGGTATCCACTCCCCCTCCCCTTTCTCTATAGACACCTAGAGCCTTCTACAGAACCCTCTCTAGCCCTGCTGTCCCCCACTATAGACACCTAGAGCCTTCTACAGAGCCCTCTCTAGCCCTGCTGTCCCCACTATAGACACCTAGAGCCTTCTACAGAGCCCTCTCTAGCCCTGCTGTCCCCCACTATAGACACCTAGAGCCTTCTACAGAGCCCTCTCTAGCCCTGCTGTCCCCCACTATAGACACCTAGAGCCTTCTACAGAGCCCTCTCTAGCCCTGCTGTCCCCCACTATAGACACCTAGAGCCTTTCGTTCGTTTGTTCATTCTTTCCTTCTTTCTCCCCTCCCCTCCATTGCTCCATAGTTCCAACTCTGAATAGATCTGTCCCCCTTCACCCTGACGTGAAGGATTTGATTTATTTGTGTATTTGTGTGTGTTAAGCTGTTGAGGACACACTCGCTTCTTGCGTGGTGTGTGTGTGTGTGTGTGTGTGTGTGTGTGTGTGTGTGTGTGTGTGTGTGTGTGTGTGTGTGTGTGTGTGTGTGTGTGTGTGTGTGTGTGTGTGTGTGAGACAGGCCTAGTGATTATCAGTGATTCCTTGACAGATGAGGTGTGTATGGTGCTCCCCAGCCCTTACATTGCTGTGTGACCCTATCTGACCAACTCAACAGCTAGTTAAACACTCACCCATGTAGATCGGAGGACGCCAGTGTTTTCAAGGACTTATCCTGAGCAGTTTGTTCAAGTTGTCCTGGAAACATCCTGGCACGTTATCGCCCTTTAACTCTTAACTTTTCTAAAAGTATGAATACAGTCTGCACGCCAATTATTCTCTCCAAATGAGTTCCCAATACTACCACTCATTTCAGTAACGCAATTCCCTCTGTTTATTTAATGGGAATACATTATCACGTCCTTATCATGGGTCTTACAGCATCTGTGCAGCTAGTGGAACTACTTCTTACGTTCCTAGAGGGGTTAAATGCGGAAGACACATTTCAGTTGAAGGCATTCAGTCTTACAACTGACGAGGTATCTCCCTGTCCAGGCTAACATTACTGTAGCCTTCCTGTCCAGTCTCTCTGTTTCTCCCCATAGGTTTATCCAGGCTAACATTACTGTAGCCTTCCTGTACAGTCTCTGTTTCTCCCCATAGGTTTATCCAGGCTAACATTACTGTAGCCTTCCTGTCCAGTCTCTCTGTTTCTCCCCATAGGTTTATCCAGGCTAACATTACTGTAGCCTTCCTGTACAGTCTCTGTTTCTCCCCATAGGTTTATCCAGGCTAACATTACTGTAGCCTTCCTGTCCAGTCTCTGTTTCTCCCCATAGGTTTATCCAGGCTAACATTACTGTAGCCTTCCTGTCCAGTCTCTCTGTTTCTCCCCATAGGTTTATCCAGGCTAACATTGCTGTAGCCTTCCTGTCCAGTCTCTCTGTTTCTCCCCATAGGTTTATCCAGGCTAACATTACTGTAGCCTTCCTGTCCAGTCTCTCTGTTTCTCCCCATAGGTTTATCCAGGCTAACATTACTGTAGCCTTCCTGTCCAGTCTCTCTGTTTCTCCCCATAGGTTTATCCAGGCTAACATTGCTGTAGCCTTCCTGTCCAGTCTCTCTGTTTCTCCCCATAGGTTTATCCAGGCTAACATTACTGTAGCCTTCCTGTCCAGTCTCTCTGTTTCTCCCCATAGGTTTATCCAGGCTAACATTGCTGTAGCCTTCCTGTCCAGTCTCTCTGTTTCTCCCCATAGGTTTATCCAGGCTAACATTGCTGTAGCCTTCCTGTCCAGTCTCTCTGTTTCTCCCCATAGGTTTATCCAGGCTAACATTACTGTAGCCTTCCTGTCCAGTCTCTCTGTTTCTCCCCATAGGTTTATCCAGGCTAACATTACTGTAGCCTTCCTGTCCAGTCTCTCTGTTTCTCCCCATAGGTTTATCCAGGCTAACATTACTGTAGCCTTCCTGTCCAGTCTCTCTGTTTCTCCCCATATGTTTATCCAGGCTAACATTGCTGTAGCCTTCCTGTCCAGTCTCTCTGTTTCTCCCCATAGGTTTATCCAGGCTAACATTGCTGTAGCCTTCCTGTCCAGTCTCTCTGTTTCTCCCCATAGGTTTATCCAGGCTAACATTACTGTAGCCTTCCTGTCCAGTCTCTCTGTTTCTCCCCATAGGTTTATCCAGGCTAACATTGCTGTAGCCTTCCTGTCCAGTCTCTCTGTTTCTCCCCATAGGTTTATCCAGGCTAACATTACTGTAGCCTTCCTGTCCAGTCTCTCTGTTTCTCCCCATAGGTTTATCCAGGCTAACATTGCTGTAGCCTTCCTGTCCAGTCTCTCTGTTTCTCCCCATAGGTTTATCCAGGCTAACATTACTGTAGCCTTCCTGTCCAGTCTCTCTGTTTCTCCCCATAGGTTTATCCAGGCTAACATTACTGTAGCCTTCCTGTCCAGTCTCTCTGTTTCTCCCCATAGGTTTATCCAGGCTAACATTACTGTAGCCTTCCTGTCCAGTCTCTCTGTTTCTCCCCATAGGTTTATCCAGGCTAACATTACTGTAGCCTTCCTGTCCAGTCTCTCTGTTTCTCCCCATAGGTTTATCCAGGCTAACATTACTGTAGCCTTCCTGTCCAGTCTCTCTGTTTCTCCCCATAGGTTTATCCAGGCTAACATTACTGTAGCCTTCCTGTCCAGTCTCTCTGTTTCTCCCCATAGGTTTATCCAGGCTAACATTGCTGTAGCCTTCCTGTCCAGTCTCTCTGTTTCTCCCCATAGGTTTATCCAGGCTAACATTACTGTAGCCTTCCTGTCCAGTCTCTCTGTTTCTCCCCATAGGTTTATCCAGGCTAACATTACTGTAGCCTTCCTGTCCAGTCTCTCTGTTTCTCCCCATAGGTTTATCCAGGCTAACATTACTGTAGCCTTCCTGTCCAGTCTCTCTGTTTCTCCCCATAGGTTTATCCAGGCTAACATTACTGTAGCCTTCCTGTCCAGTCTCTCTGTTTCTCCCCATAGGTTTATCCAGGCTAACATTACTGTAGCCTTCCTGTCCAGTCTCTCTGTTTCTCCCCATAGGTTTATCCAGGCTAACATTACTGTAGCCTTCCTGTCCAGTCTCTCTGTTTCTCCCCATAGGTTTATCCAGGCTAACATTGCTGTAGCCTTCCTGTCCAGTCTCTCTGTTTCTCCCCATAGGTTTATCCAGGCTAACATTGCACTAACATTCCTGTCCAGTCTCTCTGTTTCACCCCATAGGTTTATCCAGGCTAATGTTGCCGCAACGTTCCTCTCCACTCTCTCTAACGTTCCCTCAACATTGTCCCCCCCCCCAAGGTTCATCAATGAGACAGAGCAGAACATGGGTTCACCGGGGCAGGCCAAGCAGTGCCAGCTCCGGACCTTCCTGACCTACTACATCAACGACCTGTTCCTGCACCAGGTCAGAACAGAGATCAACAAGGAGATCCGGGCCGTCAGTAAGACAGCAGACCCACTGAAAGTCCTGGCTAGTGCCGATACTATGAAGGTCCTGGCGGTGCAGAGGCCCCTGCTGCAGGTGAGGGGGGCCGGGAACACACACTCGCAGGACACACACACACACTCGCAGGACGGACACACACACTCGCAGGACGGACACACACACACACTCGCAGGACGGACACACACACACACTCGCAGGACGGACACACACACACACTCGCAGGACGGACACACACACACTCGCAGGACAGACACACACACACTCGCAGGACAGACACACACACACTCGCAGGACAGACACACACACACTCGCAGGACGGACACACACACACACTCGCAGGACGGACACACACACACTTGCAGGACGGACACACACACACTCGCAGGACACACACACACACTCGCAGGACACACACACACACTCGCAGGACAGACACACACACTCGCAGGACACAGACACATTCGCAGGACACACACACACACTCGCAGGACACACACACACTCGCAGGACAGACACACACACACTCGCAGGACGGACACACACACACACTCGCAGGACGGACACACACACACACTCGCAGGACGGACACACACTCGCAGGACGGACACACACACACACTCGCAGGACACACACACACACTCGCAGGACAGACACACACACACTCGCAGGACACACACACACTCGCAGGACGGACACACACACACTCGCAGGACGGACACACACACACACGCAGGACAGACACACACACACACTCGCAGGACGGACACACACACACACTCGCAGGACGGACACACACACACACTCGCAGGACGGACACACACACACTCGCAGGACGGACACACACACACTCGCAGGACACACACACACTCGCAGGACGGACACACACACACACTCGCAGGACGGACACACACACACACTCGCAGGACGGACACACACACACACTCGCAGGACGGACACACACACACACTCGCAGGACGGACACACACACACACTCGCAGGACGGACACACACACACTCGCAGGACGGACACACACACACTCGCAGGACGGACACACACACACTCGCAGGACGGACACACATACACACTCGCAGGACGGACACACACACACACTCGCAGGACGGACACACACACACACTCGCAGGACGGACACACACACACACTCGCAGGACGGACACACACACACACTCGCAGGACGGACACACACACACTCGCAGGACGGACACACACACACACTCGCAGGACGGACACACACACACACTCGCAGGACGGACACACACACACACTCGCAGGACGGACACACACACACTCGCAGGACACACACACACACACTCGCAGGACACACACACACACTCGCAGGACGGACACACACACACTCGCAGGACACACACACACACTCGCAGGACAGACACACACACACTCGCAGGACAGACACACACACACTCGCAGGACGGACACACACACACTCGCAGGACACACACACACACTTGCAGGACAGACACACACACACTCGCAGGACACACACACACACACACACACTCGCAGGACAGACACACACACATTCGCAGGATGAACACACACTCATTCGCAGGACGGACACACACATTCACAGGACGGACACACACACATTCGCAGGACGGACACACACATTCACAGGACGGACACACACACACACTCGCAGGACGGACACACACACACACTCGCAGGACAGACACACACACACTCGCAGGACGGACACACACACACACACACTCGCAGGACAGACACACACACACTCGCAGGACGGACACACACACACGCAGGACACACACACACTCGCAGGACGGACACACACACACTCGCAGGACGGACACACACACACACACGCAGGACACACACACACTCGCAGGGCGGACACACACACACACTCGCAGGACAGACACACACACACTCGCAGGACGGACACACACACACTCGCAGGACGGACACACACACACACTCGCAGGACGGACACACACACACTCGCAGGACGGACACACACACACTCGCAGGACACACACACACACTCGCAGGACAGACACACACACACTCGCAGGACAGACACACACACACTCGCAGGACAGACACACACACACTCGCAGGACGGACACACACACACTCGCAGGACACACACACTCACAGGACGGACACACACACACACTCGCAGGACGGACACACACACATTCACAGGACGGACACACACACACTCGCAGGACACACACATTCACAGGACGGACACACACACACTCGCAGGACGGACACACACACACTCGCAGGACAGACACACACACTCGCAGGACACAGACACATTCGCAGGACACACACACACACACTCGCAGGACACACACACTCGCAGGACACACACACACACTCGCAGGACGGACACACACACAACCTCGCAGGACGGACACACACACACACTCGCAGGACGGACACACACACTCGCAGGACACACACACACACTCGCAGGACGGACACACACACACTCGCAGGACGGACACACACACACACTCGCAGGACGGACACACACACACACTCGCAGGACGGACACACACACACACTCGCAGGACGGACACACACACACACTCGCAGGACTGACACACACACACTCGCAGGACACACACACACACTCGCAGGACAGACACACACACACTCGCAGGACAGACACACACACACTCGCAGGACGGACACACACACACTCGCAGGACACACACACACACTCGCAGGACACACACACACACACTCGCAGGACAGACACACACACACTTGCAGGACGGACACACACACACTCGCAGGACACACACACACTCGCAGGACAGACACACACACACTCGCAGGACAGACACACACACACTCGCAGGACGGACACACACACACACTCGCAGGACGGACACACACACACTTGCAGGACGGACACACACACACTCGCAGGACACACACACACACTCGCAGGACGGACACACACACACACGCAGGACAGACACACACACACTCGCAGGACGGACACACACACACTCGCAGGACGGACACACACACACACGCAGGACAGACACACACACACTCGCAGGACAGACACACACACACACACGCAGGACAGACACACACACATTCGCAGGACAGACACACACACACATTCGCAGGACAGACACACACACATTCGCAGGACGGACACACACACACTTGCAGGACGGACACACACACACAGGACACACACACACTCGCAGGACACACACACACACTCGCAGGACACACACACATTCGCAGGACACACACACACACTCGCAGGACACACACACACACTCGCAGGACACACACACACACTCGCAGGACACACACACACACTCGCAGGACACACACACACACTCGCAGGACACACACACACACTCGCAGGACACACACACACACGCAGGACACACACACACACGCAGGACACACACACACACTCGCAGGACACACACACACACTCGCAGGACACACACACACACTCGCAAGACACACACACACACTCGCAGGACACACACATACATTCGCAGGACACACACACACATTCGCAGGACACACACACACACACACTCGCAGGACACACACACACACTCGCAGGACACACACTCGCAGGACACACACACACACTCGCAGGACAGACACACACACTCGCAGGACACACACACACACTCGCAGGACACACACACACACTCGCAGGACACACACACACACTCGCAGGACACACACACACACTCGCAGGACACACACACACATTCGCAGGACACACACACACATTCGCAGGACACACACACACACTCGCAGGACGGACACACACACACTCGCAGGACGGACACACACACACTCGCAGGACGGACACACACACACACACACGCAAGGACACACACACACTCGCAGGACGGACACACACACACTCGCAGGACGGACACACACACACACACACGCCGGACACACACACACACTCGCAGGACGGACACACACACACTCGCAGGACGGACACACACACACACGCAGGACACACACACACTCGCAGGGCGGACACACACACACACTCGCAGGACAGACACACACACACTCGCAGGACGGACACACACACACTCGCAGGACGGACACACACACACACTCGCAGGACGGACACACACACACACTCGCAGGACGGACACACACACACTCGCAGGACGGACACACACACACTCGCAGGACACACACACACACTCGCAGGACGGACACACACACACTCGCAGGACAGACACACACACACTCGCAGGACAGACACACACACACTCGCAGGACGGACACACACACATTCGCAGGACGGACACACACACACTCGCAGGACACACACATTCACAGGACGGACACACACACACTCGCAGGACGGACACACACACATTCACAGGACGGACACACACACACTCGCAGGACACACACATTCACAGGACGGACACACACACACTCGCAGGACGGACACACACACACTCGCAGGACAGACACACACACTCGCAGGACACAGACACATTCGCAGGACACACACACACACTCGCAGGACACACACACTCGCAGGACACACACACACACTCGCAGGACACACACACACACTCGCAGGACACACACACACACTCGCAGGACGGACACACACACACACACTCGCAGGACGGACACACACACACACACTCGCAGGACGGACACACACACTCGCAGGACACACACACACACTCGCAGGACGGACACACACACACTCGCAGGACGGACACACACACACACTCGCAGGACGGACACACACACACACTCGCAGGACGGACACACACACACACGCAGGCACACACACACACTCGCAGGACAGACACACACACACTCGCAGGACAGACACACACACACTCGCAGGACGGACACACACACACGCAGGACAGACACACACACACTCGCAGGACAGACACACACACACTCGCAGGACACACACACACACTTGCAGGACGGACACACACACACTCGCAGGACACACACACACACTCGCAGGACGGACACACACACACACTCGCAGGACAGACACACACACACTTGCAGGACGGACACACACACACTCGCAGGACACACACACACTCGCAGGACAGACACACACACACTCGCAGGACAGACACACACACACTCGCAGGACGGACACACACACACACTCGCAGGACAGACACACACACACTTGCAGGACGGACACACACACACTCGCAGGACACACACACACACACGCAGGACGGACACACACACACACGCAGGACAGACACACACACACTCGCAGGACGGACACACACACACTCGCAGGACGGACACACACACACACGCAGGACAGACACACACACACTCGCAGGACAGACACACACACACACGCAGGACAGACACACACACATTCGCAGGACAGACACACACACACACATTCGCAGGACAGACACACACACACTCGCAGGACGGACACACACACACTTGCAGGACGGACACACACACACTCGCAGGACACACACACACACTTGTAGGACACACACACACTCGCAGGACACACCCACACACTCGCAGGACACACACACACACTCGCAGGACACACACACACACTCGCAGGACACACACACACACTCGCAGGACAGACACACACACTCGCAGGACACACACACATTCGCAGGACACACACACACACTCGCAGGACACACACACACACTCGCAGGACACACACACACACTCGCAGGACACACACACACACTCGCAGGACACACACATACATTCGCAGGACACACACACACATTCGCAGGACACACACACACACACACTCGCAGGACACACACACACACTCGCAGGACACACACTCGCAGGACACACACACACACTCGCAGGACAGACACACACACTCGCAGGACACACACACACACTCGCAGGACACACACACACACTCGCAGGACACACACACACTCGCAGGACACACACACACATTCGCAGGACACACACACACATTCGCAGGACACACACACACATTCGCAGGACACACACACTCGCAGGACACACACACACATTCGCAGGACACACACACACACTCGCAGGACACACACACACACTCGCAGGACACACACACACACTGCAGGACACACACACATTCGCAGGACAGACACACACACTCGCAGGACACACACACATTCGCAGGACGGACACACACACATTCACAGGACGGACACACACACACATTCGCAGGACGGACACACACACATTCGCAGGACGGACACACACACACTCGCAGGACGGACACACACACTCGCAGGACAGACACACACACACATTCGCAGGACAGACACACACACACTCGCAGGACGGACACACACACTCACTGGACACGCATATTCACAAGTGGGTACATAATATGATATGGTAAACATGGAAATCATACAACTGTCTGTGTGGACATATTTATACAGACACGTATGCTTACTTACTTCTGCTCATACTTTGTTTCCTGTTCACAACCTGTTCACAACCTATTCACAACCTGTTCACAACCTATTCACAAGATCAACATTCTTCATTTATGTTATGGTGTACATTTCCATTTGAGTCATTTAGCAGACGTTCTTATACAGAGAGACTTCATCAGTTAGTATACGGCCAGGTAATAGTTTCCTTTGGACTTTGAGGTTTCCACAGCCACCTCGCTCCCTCTCTCTCTCGTTCTCTCTCTCTCTCGTTCTCTCTCTCGTTCTCTCTCTCGTTCTCTCTCTCGTTCTCTCTCGCTCCCTCTCTCTCTCATTCTCTCTCTCATTCTCTCTCGCTCCCTCTCTCTCTCATTCTCTCTCTCATTCTCTCTCTCTCATTCTCTCTCTCTCGTTCTCTCTCTCTCTCGTTCTCTCTCTCGTTCTCTCTCGCTCCCTCTCTCTCTCATTCTCTCTCTCATTCTCTCTCTCTCGTTCTCTCTCATTCTCTCTCTCTCGTTCTCTCTCATTCTCGCTCTCTCTCATTCTCTCTCTCTCATTCTCGCTCTCTCTCGTTCTCTCTCGCTCACAAATGTTCTCTCACACACACACACACACACACACACACACACACACACACACACACACACACACACACACACACACACACAGTGATACTTGGCAGCCACCCACCCACCTATCTCACAGAATCATAATTGTCTCTGAAACAGCATTTGATTCTCCCTGACCCCGTAGAAGCAGTTAATTGGTGGTTATAGAATATAGACACACACACACACACCCCGGTACCCATTTCCTCCAGCACAGGAAGTGGGCCTATCATCTCCATGGATACCACTTACTGCTCATGCTCACCTAGCACCTCCCCTATTAAAGATGAGATCAATCATGAGATCGATCACTTCTCACAGCAATGTGTTCCCCAGATCAGATATGTAACAGTGGATGTTATGCATCTCAAAGCTAGTCTATGTGAATACTCTACAGTAGTGTATAAAGAATGAGTCTTCTCATACCGACACATTGACCGTTACCATAAATACCTACACTGTTGATTCTTCTTCTTCAGTGTTTACCTACATGTTTAGGCTATAGTGGGTGTGTGTGTGTGTGTGTGTGTGTGTGTGTGTGTGTGTGTGTGTGTGTGTGTGTGTGTGTGTGTGTGTGTGTGTGTGTGTGTGTGTGTGTGTGTGTGTGTGTTAGTCCATCTAGAATACAGAGATGGAAGGGCCATCTAGAATACAGAGATGGTGAAGGGCCATCTAGAATACAGAGATGGTGAAGGGCCATCTAGAATACAGAGATGGTGAAGTGTCATCTAGAATACAAAGATGGTGAAGGGCCATCTAGAATACAGAGATGGTGAAGGGCCATCTAGAATACAGAGATGGTGAAGGGCCATCTAGAATACAGAGATGGTGAAGTGTCATCTAGAATACAGAGATGGTGTAATCTAGAATACAGAGATGTGTGACAGTGTGTGTTTGCCTGTGTTTGTATACACTCCATAATGTGTATGTAGGTGTGTATTAAGACAGTGTGTGTATACACTCCAGAATGTGTATGTAGGTGTGTATTAAGACAGTGTGTGTATACACTCCATAATGTGTATGTTGGTGTGTATTAAGACAGTGTGTGTATACACTCCATAATGTGTATGTTGGTGTGTATTAAGACAGTGTGTGTGTACACTCCATAATGTGTATGTAGGTGTGTATTAAGACAGTGTGTGTAATGTGTATGTAGGTGTGTATTAAGACAGTGTGTGTATACACTCCATAATGTGTAGGTGTGTATTAGGTGTGTATTAAGACATGTTGTGTGTATTAAGACTCCATAATGTGTATGTAGGTGTGTATTAAGACAGTGTGTGTATACAATCCATAATGTGTATGTAGGTGTGTATTAAGACAGTGTGTGTATACACTCCATAATGTGTATGTAGGTGTGTATTAAGACAGTGTGTGTATGTAGGTGTGTGTGTGTATGTAGGTGTGTATTAAGACAGTGTGTGCATGTAGGTGTGTATTAAGACAGTGTGTGTATACACTCCATAATGTGTATGTAGGTGTGTATTAAGACAGTGTGTGTATACACTCCATAATGTGTATGTAGGTGTGTATTAAGACAGTGTGTGTATACACTCCATAATGTGTATGTAGGTGTGTATTAAGACAGTGTGTGTATACACTCCATAATGTGTATGTAGGTGTGTATTAAGACAGTGTGTGTATACACTCCATAATGTGTATGTAGGTGTGTATTAAGACAGTGTGTGTATACACTCCATAATGTGTATGTAGGTGTGTATTAAGACAGTGTGTGTATGTATGTAGGTGTGTATGTATTAAGAAGGTGTGTGTATACAGGTGTGTATAATGTGTATGTAGGTGTGTATTAAGACAGTGTGTGTATACACTCCATAATGTGTATGTTGGTGTGTATTAAGACAGTGTGTGTATACACTCCATAATGTGTATGTAGGTGTGTATTAAGACAGTGTGTGTATACACTCCATAATGTGTATGTAGGTGTGTATTAAGACAGTGTGTGTATACACTCCATAATGTGTATGTAGGTGTGTATTAAGACAGTGTGTGTATACACTCCATAATGTGTATGTAGGTGTGTATTAAGACAGTGTGTGTATACACTCCATAATGTGTATGTAGGTGTGTATTAAGACAGTGTGTGTATACAATCCATAATGTGTATGTAGGTGTGTATTAAGACAGTGTGTGTATGTAGGTGTGTATTTGGAAGGTGTGTGTATGTAGGTGTGTATTTGGAAGGTGTGTGTATGTAGGTGTGTATTAGGAAGGTGTGTGTATGTAGGTGTGTATTAAGACAGTGTGTGTATGTAGGTGTGTATTAGGAAGGTGTGTGCATGTAGGTGTGTATGAAGACAGTGTGTGTATGTAGGTGTGTATTAAGACAGTGTGTGTATGTAGGTGTGTATTTGGAAGGTGTGTGTATGTAGGTGTGTATTAGGAAGGTGTGTGTATGTAGGTGTGTATTAGGAAGGTGTGTGTATGTAGGTGTGTATTAAGACAGTGTGTGTATGTAGGTGTGTATTTGGAAGGTGTGTGTATGTAGGTGTGTATTTGGAAGGTGTGTGTATGTAGGTGTGTATTTGGAAGGTGTGTGTATGTAGGTGTGTATTAAGACAGTGTGTGTATGTAGGTGTGTATTAAGACAGTGTGTGTATGTAGGTGTGTATTAAGACAGTGTGTGTATGTAGGTGTGTATTAAGACAGTGTGTGTATGTAGGTGTGTATTTGGAAGGTGTGTGTATGTAGGTGTGTATTAGGAAGGTGTGTGTCTACCCTCTGTCTTTGTTAACTCTCCATTCAGAGTGAGAGTACACTGACAGTTCATTACAGCTCCTGGCTCGGAGTTCACTGGCGTTTGTTTACGATTATGACTTCTCCTTAACGAGGACTGCGGCATCTTGCTAATTACACTGCTAGGCTAATGAGCCTCTCTCCAGTTAGCGGGAGCTCCATAAAACGCTCCTTTTGTTTGGGGTTTTGGCTTTTTTAATTACGCCAATCAAAGAGGCCTGCCTGCTCCTTCCTCTACTGCGAGATACGCACATACAAGACCCAGGCCCTCGTGTGTGTGTGTGTGTGTGTGTGTGTGTGTGTGTGTGTGTGTGTGTGTGTGTGTGTGTGTGTGTGTGTGTGTGTGTGTGTGTGTGTGTGTGTGTGTGTGTGTGTGTGTGTGTGTGTGTGTGTGCGTGCGTGCGTGCGTGCGTGCGAGAGAAGTCCAACCGATCCCCACTGTGTCCTGGCTGGTTGGTCTCAGTGTGACAGCAGGCCACTACTTTTAATGGGCTACTCCAGTCCTCAATGCTCCCTGCTCACTCAAGATGGCAGGTGGCTTTATGGAGGAAAGAGACTGAAGGAGATGATACATGTCCCAGAGGTGGACAGCTATAGAACAATGCATCCTTCTATATCAGGGTTTTAAAGGGAAGCTGCTGTAGGTTAAAGGAGCTGTTCTTTGCCGTTTAGATCATCACATTCCTTGTACGTGTTGGGTCTTTCTTAGGCCTAATGTAGATGGTAAATGGTGCATGCCTGCTGTTTGGGGGGTCCATGCATGCGCACACACACAAGTGTGTTCCTACAGCAGGTGTTCAAAGAGTGGGGCCACACCACTGGCAATTGAACCAATGGGCTGAAGGGACAGAGAGACACATTGATACACTACATTAAACACACTCTCTACCTTGGCTGCCATCACACAGGAAACGACAGGGGACCCCATTTATAGGTGCACCTGCCATCCACTCCACCACAACACACATGTATGTACATGGGGTTAGGGGGAAGGCATTAGTGGACAAACCTGGTGGACACACCAGTGGGTTGCTGTGTTTTGGGCTTGGGGGGAGATGTTGCTCCATCCAGAATCACATACAGCTGGGTTGCATTGTCATGGGGAGATGTACTGTACCCCCACACTGTAGTGTTAGCTGTTACCATATAGGACAACACACCCTGGGATATCACTGGACGCCATACAGGAACGATACGTTATCTAGAGACATGGGCTCTGATACCATACAGGAACGATACGTTATCTAGAGACATGGGCTCTGATACCATACAGGAACGATATGTTATCTAGAGACATGGGCTCTGATACCAGACAGGAACGATACGTTATCTAGAGACATGGGCTCTGATACCATACAGGAACGATACGTTATCTAGAGACATGGGCTCTGATACCATACAGGAACGATATGTTATCTAGAGACAGGCTCTGATACCATACAGGAACGATACGTTATCTAGAGACATGGGCTCTGATACCATACAGGAACGATACGTTATCTAGAGACATGGGCTCTGATACCATACAGGAACGATACGTTATCTAGAGACATGGGCTCTGATACCATACAGGAACGATACGTTATCTAGAGACATGGGCTCTGATACCATACAGGAACGATATGTTATCTAGAGACATGGGCTCTGATACCATACAGGAACGATACGTTATCTAGAGACATGGGCTCTGATACCATACAGGAACGATACGTTATCTAGAGACATGGGCTCTGATACCATACAGGAACGATACGATATCTGGAGACATGGGCTCTGATACCATACAGGAACGTTATCTAGAGACATGGGCTCTGATACCATACAGGAACGATACGTTATCTAGAGACATGGGCTCTGATACCATACAGGAACGATACGTTATCTAGAGACATGGGCTCTGATACCATACAGGAACGATATGTTATCTAGAGACATGGGCTAGAGACATGGGCTCTGATACCATACAGGAACGATACGTTATCTAGAGACATGGGCTCTGATACCAGACAGGAACGATACGTTATCTAGAGACATGGGCTCTGATACCATACAGGAACGATACGTTATCTAGAGACATGGGCTCTGATACCATACAGGAACGATATGTTATCTAGAGACATGGGCTCTGATACCATACAGGAACGATACGTTATCTAGAGACATGGGCTCTGATACATACGTTATCTAGAGACATGGGCTCTGATACCATACAGGAACGATACGATATCTGGAGACATGGGCTCTGATACCATACAGGAACGATACGTTATCTGGAGACATGGGCTCTGATACCATACAGGAACGATACGTTATCTAGAGACATGGGCTCTGATACCATACAGGTACGATATGTTATCTAGAGACATGGGCTCTGATACCATACAGGAACGATATGTTATCTAGAGACGGGCTCTGATACCATACAGGAACGATACGTTATCTAGAGACATGGGCTCTGATACCATACAGGAACGATACGTTATCTAGAGACATGGGCTCTGATACCAGACAGGAACGATACGTTATCTAGAGACATGGGCTCTGATACCAGACAGGAACGATACGTTATCTAGAGACATGGGCTCTGATACCATACAGGAACGATACGTTATCTAGAGACATGGGCTCTGATACCATACAGGAACGATACGTTATCTGGAGACATGGGCTCTGATACCATACAGGAACGATACGTTATCTAGAGACATGGGCTCTGATACCATACAGGAACGATACATTTTAGTGTGTGAATGATATACAGTGCATTCAGAAAGTGTTCAGAAGCCTTGACTTTCTCCACATTTTGTGGGGCATTACAACCTTATTCTAAAATGGATTAAATAAATATCCTCAGCAATCTACACACAATACCCCATAATGACATCACAATACCCCATAACGTCATCACAATACCCTGTAACGACATCACAATACCCCGTAACGACATCACAATACCCCATAACGACATCACAATACCCCGTAACGTCATCACAATACCCCATAACGACATCACAATACCCCATAACGACATCACAATACCCCATAACGACATCACAATACCCCGTAACGTCATCACAATACCCCATAACGTAATCACAATACCCCGTAACGACATCACAATACCCCGTAACGTCATCACAATACCCCATAACGTCATCACAATACCCCGTAACGACATCACAATACCCCATAACGTCATCACAATACCCCGTAACGTCATCACAATACCCCATAACGTCATCACAATACCCCATAACGACATCACAATACCCCATAACGACATCACAATACCCCGTAACGTAATCACAATACCCCGTAACGTCATCACAATACCCCGTAACGACATCACAATACCCCATAACGACATCACAATACCCCGTAACGTCATCACAATACCCCGTAACGTCATCACAATACCCCGTAACGTCATCACAATACCCCGTAACGACATCACAATATCCCATAACGACATCACAGTACCCCGTAACGACATCACAGTGCCCCGTAACGACATCACAGTACCCCGTAACGACATCACAATACCCCGTAACGTCATCACAATACCCCATAACGTCATCACAATACCCCGTAACGTCATCACAATACCCCATAACGTCATCACAATACCCCATAACGACATCACAATACCCCATAACGACATCACAATACCCCGTAACGACATCACAATACCCCATAACGACATCACAATACCCCGTAACGTCATCACAATACCCCATAACGACATCACAATACCCCATAACGACATCACAATACCCCGTAACGTCATCACAATACCCCGTACCCCGTAACGACATCACAATACCCCGTAACGACATCACAATACCCCGTAACGACATCACAATACCCCGTAACGACATCACAATACCCCATAACGACGAAGCGAAAACAAGTTTTTAGAATAGTTTGTATTTTCCTTATTTACATAAGTATTCAGACCCTTTGCTATGAGACTCGAAATTGAGCTCAGGTTCATCCTGTTTCCATTGATCATCCTTGAGATGTTTCTCCAACTTGATTGGAGTCCACCTGTGGTAAATTCAATTGATTGGACATGATTTGGAAAGGCACACACCTGTCTATATAAGGTCCCACAGTTGACAGTGCAAGTCATTGTCGGTGGAGAATTATTTAAGGTCCCCAAGAACACAGTGGCCTCCATCATTCTTAAGTGGAATACGTTTGGAACCACAAAGACTCTTCCTAGAGCTGACCTCCCGACCAAACTGAGCAATCGGAGGAGAAGGGCCTTGGTCAGGGAGGTGACCAAAAACACGATGGTCACTCTGACAGAGCTCCAGAACTTCTCTGTGGAGATGGGAGAACCTTACAGAACGACAACCATCTCTGCAGTACTCCATCAATCAGGCTTTTATGGTAGAGTAGCCAGACGGAAGGCACTCCTTAGTAAAAGGCACATGACAGCCTGCTTGGAGTTTGCCAAAAGGCACCTAAATACCATGAGACATTTTCTGGTCTGATGATACCAAGATTGAACTCTGTGGCATGAATGCCAAGCGTCATGTCTGGGGGAAATTTGCCACCATCCCTACGGTGAACTATAGAGGTGGGAGCATCATGCTGTGGGGATGTTTTTCAGCGGCAGGGACAGTGATCGAGGCAACGATGAACGGGGAAAAGTACAGAGAAAAGTACAGGACCTCGAACTGTGGCGAAGGTTTACCTTCCAACAGGACAACGATTATAAGCACACAGCCAAGACAATGCAGGAGTGGCTTCGGGACAAGTCTCTGAATGTTCTTGAGTGGCCCAGCTAGAGCCCGGACTTGAACCCAATCTAACATCTCAGGAGAGACCTGAAAATCGCTGTGCAGCAACACTCCCCATCCAACCTGACTGAGCTTGAGAGGATCTGCAGAGAAGAATGGGAGAAACTCCCCAAATACAGGTGTGCCAAGCTTGTAACGTCATACCCAAGAAGACTCAAGGCTGTAATTGCTGCCAAAGGTGCTTCAACAAAGTACTGAGTAAAGGGTACTTAGAATACTTATGTTAATGTAATATTTCTGTTTTATAAATGTTTGTTCAAAAATGTCTATAAAACAGTGTTTGGTTTGTCATTATGGGGTATTGTGATGTCATTATGGGGTATTGTGATGTCATTATGGGCTATTGTGATGTCATTATGGGGTATTGTGTGTAGATTGATGAGGGGGGAAAGAACATTTAATAAATGTTAGAATAAGGCTGTAACGTAACAAAATCGTGAAAAAGTCGAGGGGTCTAAATACCTTCCCTAATGCACTGTATGTCAGAATATAGCACCCAAATCTGAATATCTCTCTCATATGGGCAGTTAATGAACTCTGACCTGATGATACTGACATGGGCTTGTGACTTTAGAGGGGGGTCAAGGTGAATGTAACACTCCAGTCCTGGAAAGAGACCTGATAACACATCCAACCGACATCATGTTTTCATAAAGCAGCCATACCATAATAATAGTAATGATATGTTAAACATCCTCCCTATCACTAGGCCCCAGCAGTGTGTAAGGGGAGAGTGTGTATGATAGTAATGATGATATTAATATGAGACTGTATGGTTATCAGTCGGCCAGGAAACAGGCCCTATGATAACACCAGTGTGTCATTTTAGTCCAGTATGTAGAGTGTATGATCCAATCATGTCTTTGTGATAACATGGACCCAGGTGATTGGTCAGAAGGCCCAGCAGGGGTAATAAATAAGAAAGAGGTATGTATACTCTGTCTCTCTCTGTTTCTCTTCTGTTGTTGCTCTCTCCTCTTGTTCTCCTCTCCCTGCCTGTTTACTGGTCATATTTTTTCATTTAGTTTAACCCTCCTACCCTTTCTCTCCCTCTACCTTCCTTCCTCCTTCTCTCTCTCTGATGAGTGGTGGTAGCAGTGTGATGCTATCTGTTCAGTGGTCCTGTTCCCCCTGATTGATTTATTTAATTAGTCTCCTCTATCCAGGAGGGTGGTCACTCTACAGACCAGAACTGGAGATTGGCTCCATTAATCTCTTGGATGGGGGTCCCTACACACACACACACACACGCACACACACGCACACGCGCACACGCGCACACATGCACACACACGCACACGCGCACGCGCGCACACACACACACAGAGAGAGAGACAGTGGCATGCATTCACACACACCAGGGGGATGAAGCCACTGAATCATATCCAGTCATTTTGCTCTTGAAATAATGTTGTGACGTTATGTCCACGTCTCCTGTTGTGACGTTATGTCCACGTCTCCTGTTGTCCTAATGAGACGTTATGTCCACGTCTCCTGTTGTCCTAATGAGACGTTATGTCCACGTCTCCTGTTGTCCTAATGAGACGTTATGTCCACGTCTCCTGTTGTCCTAATGAGACGTTATGTCCACGTCTCCTGTTGTCCTAATGAGACGTTATGTCCACGTCTCCTGTCGTGACGTTATGTCCACGTCTCCTGTTGTGACGTTATGTCCACGTCTCCTGTTGTGACGTTATGTCCACGTCTCCTGTCGTGACGTTATGTCCACGTCTCCTGTTGTGACGTTATGTCCACGTCTCCTGTCGTGACGTTATGTCCACGTCTCCTGTTGTGACGTTATGTCCACGTCTCCTGTCGTGACGTTATGTCCACGTCTCCTGTCGTGACGTTATGTCCACGTCTCCTGTTGTCCTAATGAGACGTTATGTCCACGTCTCCTGTCGTGACGTTATGTCCACGTCTCCTGTCGTGACGTTATGTCCACGTCTCCTGTTGTGACGTTATGTCCACGTCTCCTGTCGTGACGTTATGTCCACGTCTCCTGTCGTGACGTTATGTCCACGTCTCCTGTTGTGACGTTATGTCCACGTCTCCTGTCGTGACGTTATGTCCACGTCTCCTGTCGTGACGTTATGTCCACGTCTCCTGTTGTGACGTTATGTCCACGTCTCCTGTTGTGACGTTATGTCCACGTCTCCTGTCGTGACGTTATGTCCACGTCTCCTGTTGTGACGTTATGTCCACGTCTCCTGTCGTTACGTTATGTCCACGTCTCCTGTTGTTACGTTATGTCCACGTCTCCTGTCGTTACGTTATGTCCACGTCTCCTGTCGTTACGTTATGTCCACGTCTCCTGTCGTGACGTTATGTCCACGTCTCCTGTTGTGACGTCATGTCCACGTCTCCTGTTGTGACGTTATGTCTCCTGTCGTGACGTTATGTCCACGTCTCCTGTCGTGACGTTATGTCCACGTCTCCTGTCGTGACGTTATGTCCACGTCTCCTGTTGTGACGTTATGTCCACGTCTCCTGTCGTGACGTTATGTCCACGTCTCCTGTTGTGACGTTATGTCCACGTCTCCTGTCGTGACGTTATGTCCACGTCTCCTGTCGTGACGTTATGTCCACGTCTCCTGTTGTGACGTTATGTCCACGTCTCCTGTTGTGACGTTATGTCCACGTCTCCTGTCGTGACGTTATGTCCACGTCTCCTGTCGTGACGTTATGTCCACGTCTCCTGTTGTGACGTTATGTCCACGTCTCCTGTTGTGACGTTATGTCCACGTCTCCTGTCGTGACGTTATGTCCACGTCTCCTGTCGTGACGTTATGTCCACGTCTCCTGTTGTCCTAATGTGACGTTATGTCCACGTCTCCTGTCGTGACGTTATGTCCACGTCTCCTGTCGTGACGTTATGTCCACGTCTCCTGTTGTGACGTTATGTCCACGTCTCCTGTCGTGACGTTATGTCCACGTCTCCTGTCGTGACGTTATGTCCACGTCTCCTGTTGTGACGTTATGTCCACGTCTCCTGTTGTGACGTTATGTCCACGTCTCCTGTCGTGACGTTATGTCCACGTCTCCTGTCGTGACGTTATGTCCACGTCTCCTGTTGTGACGTTATGTCCACGTCTCCTGTCGTGACGTTATGTCCACGTCTCCTGTTGTGACGTTATGTCCACGTCTCCTGTCGTGACGTTATGTCCACGTCTCCTGTCGTGACGTTATGTCCACGTCTCCTGTTGTGACGTTATGTCCACGTCTCCTGTTGTGACGTTATGTCCACGTCTCCTGTCGTGACGTTATGTCCACGTCTCCTGTTGTGACGTTATGTCCACGTCTCCTGTCGTTACGTTATGTCCACGTCTCCTGTTGTGACGTTATGTCCACGTCTCCTGTCGTTACGTTATGTCCACGTCTCCTGTCGTTACGTTATGTCCACGTCTCCTGTCGTGACGTTATGTCCACGTCTCCTGTTGTGACGTCATGTCCACGTCTCCTGTTGTGACGTTATGTCTCCTGTCGTGACGTTATGTCCACGTCTCCTGTCGTGACGTTATGTCCACGTCTCCTGTCGCGGACGTTATGTCCACGTCTCCTGTTGTGACGTTATGTCCACGTCTCCTGTCGTGACGTTATGTCCACGTCTCCTGTTGTGACGTTATGTCCACGTCTCCTGTCGTGACGTTATGTCCACGTCTCCTGTCGTGACGTCATGTCCACGTCTCCTGTTGTGACGTTATGTCCACGTCTCCTGTTGTGACGTTATGTCCACGTCTCCTGTCGTGACGTTATGTCCACGTCTCCTGTCGTGACGTTATGTCCACGTCTCCTGTTGTGACGTTATGTCCACGTCTCCTGTTGTGACGTTATGTCCACGTCTCCTGTTGTGACGTTATGTCCACGTCTCCTGTTGTGACGTTATGTCCACGTCTCCTGTTGTGACGTTATGTCCACGTCTCCTGTTGTGACGTTATGTCCACGTCTCCTGTCGTGACGTTATGTCCACGTCTCCTGTTGTGACGTTATGTCCACGTCTCCTGTTGTGACGTTATGTCCACGTCTCCTGTTGTGACGTTATGTCCACGTCTCCTGTCCTGACGTTATGTCCACGTCTCCTGTCGTGACGTTATGTCCACGTCTCTCCTGTCGTGACGTCATGTCCACGTCTCCTGTTGTGACGTTATGTCCACGTCTCCTGTTGTGACGTTATGTCCACGTCTCCTGTTGTGACGTTATGTCCACGTCTCCTGTTGTGACGTTATGTCCACGTCTCCTGTCGTGACGTTATGTCCACGTCTCCTGTCGTGACGTTATGTCCACGTCTCCTGTCGTGACGTTATGTCCACGTCTCCTGTCGTGACGTTATGTCCACGTCTCCTGTCGTGACGTTATGTCCACGTCTCCTGTCGTGACGTTATGTCCACGTCTCCTGTCGTGACGTTATGTCCACGTCTCCTGTCGTGACGTTATGTCCACGTCTCCTGTCGTGACGTTATGTCTACGTCTCCTGTCGTGACGTTATGTCCACGTCTCCTGTCGTGACGTTATGTCCACGTCTCCTGTCGTGACTTTATGTCCACGTCTCCTGTCGTGACTTTATGTCCACGTCTCCTGTCGTGACGTTATGTCCACGTCTCCTGTCGTGACTTTATGTCCACGTCTCCTGTCGTGACGTTATGTCCACGTCTCCTGTCGTGACTTTATGTCCACGTCTCCTGTCGTGACGTTATGTCCACGTCTCCTGTCGTGACTTTATGTCCACGTCTCCTGTCGTGACTTTATGTCCACGTCTCCTGTCGTGACGTTATGTCCACGTCTCCTGTCGTGACGTTATGTCCACGTCTCCTGTCGTGACGTTATGTCCACGTCTCCTGTCGTGACGTTATGTCCACGTCTCCTGTCGTGACGTTATGTCCACGTCTCCTGTCGTGACGTTATGTCCACGTCTCCTGTCGTGACGTTATGTCCACGTCTCCTGTCGTGACGTTATGTCCACGTCTCCTGTTGTGACGTTATGTCCACGTCTCCTGTTGTGACGTTATGTCCACGTCTCCTGTCGTGACGTTATGTCCACGTCTCCTGTCGTGACGTTATGTCCACGTCTCCTGTTGTCCTAATGAGACGTTATGTCCACGTCTCCTGTCGTGACGTTATGTCCACGTCTCCTGTCGTGACGTTATGTCCACGTCTCCTGTTGTGACGTTATGTCCACGTCTCCTGTCGTGACGTTATGTCCACGTCTCCTGTCGTGACGTTATGTCCA
>NW_026283779.1:32500-63458 GCF_023373465.1 Oncorhynchus keta
GTCTGAGGGAGCACAGGACGAAGGTGGGGAGACAGCCTGGGTGTCTGAGGGAGCACAGGACGAAGGTGGGGAGACAGCCTGGGTGGATGCACACACACATTGGACACACACGCGGATCCACACATTTGAACACAGATATTTTACATTCTCAGACACAGGCTCAACCCAAAACTGTGGACACAGGTTTACCTATAAACACACACACACCACAGGTTTACCTACAAACACACAAACCCCACAGGTTTCCCTATAAACACACACACCCCACAGGTTTACCTACAAACACACAAACCCCACAGGTTTCCCTATAAACACACACACACCACAGGTTTCCCTATAAACACACATACCCCACAGGTTTACCTATAAACACACAAACCCCACAGGTTTACCTACAAACACACAAACCCCACAGGTTTACCTACAAACACACAAACCCCACAGGTTTACCTATAAACACACACACACCACAGGTTTCCCTATAAACACACAAACCCCACAGGTTTCCCTATAAACACACAAACCCCACAGGTTTCCCTATAAACACACACACCCCACAGGTTTCCCTATAAACACACACAAACCCCACAGGTTTCCCTATAAACACACACACCCCACAGGTTTACCTATAAACACACACACCCCACAGGTTTACCTATAAACACACAAACCCCACAGGTTTCCCTATAAACACACACACCCCACAGGTTTCCCTATAAACACACACAAACCCCACAGGTTTCCCTATAAACACACACACCCCACAGGTTTACCTATAAACACACACACCCCACAGGTTTACCTATAAACACACACACACCACAGGTTTCCCTATAAACACACACACCCCACAGGTTTACCTATAAACACACACACCACAGGTTTCCCTATAAACACACACAAACCCCACAGGTTTCCCTATAAACACACACACCCCACAGGTTTCCCTATAAACACACACACCCCACAGGTTTACCTATAAACACACACACCCCACAGGTTTACCTATAAACACACACACCCCACAGGTTTACCTATAAACACACACACCCCACAGGTTTACCTATAAACACACAAACCCCACAGGTTTCCCTATAAACACACACACCCCACAGGTTTCCCTATAAACACACACACCCCACAGGTTTCCCTATAAACACACACACCCCACAGGTTTCCCTATAAACACACACACCCCACAGGTTTACCTATAAACACACACACCCCACAGGTTTCCCTATAAACACACAAACCCCACAGGTTTCCCTATAAACACACACACTAGTAAACACTCAAGTTATTCTGGTGTTTCCGACTAAATGAGATTCCACCATAAAAAACAATATGTTGGAACACCCATCTTTCTAGGGCCATATGCCATATAATAATCCATTTAGATGTGATTCCATTTACCCACGTGTTGTTTGGGATGCAGCGCTCCTTTATCTGTCATAAAACAGATTGAGCCTAACCACCTCCTTGACAATTTTACAGCTGTTAAAAATGTTGATTTTGCACCTTATCAAAATGAATGAATTTCTACAATTTGGTCTGTACCTAAAATCCCTTTTACAGTATATCTAGAGAGAGAGGGACGGTATGACTCAAAGTAGAACCGGCTCCTAGCAGTGTGGCTGCTGAAGGATAGTGTGTGTTGGGACAGATAACACGACTGTTTGTCTGAGGAAAGAGGAGCAGGAAGTTGGAATGTCAGACCTGTTAAAAACGGTCTCCTGGTTTGAAGGAAAAGGGAGTTTACTTTGAGCCCATGATACAAGTTCCAGCTGTCATGTGGCTTGTATGAGAAGTTTGATGAAAAGTAACATGATGTGTGTGGTGCTATGATAATGAATCTCATTGTACACTTACAGACACACACACACACACACACACACACACACACACACACACACACACACACACACACACACACACACACACACACACACACACACATACACAGTACACACAGACACGACCCCGCTGAGTGAACATCTCCATCTATAACCTGATCACCCAACTCAGTGGTTGCCATGGGTTATGCTTTGAGTGGGCGGGTTCCACCTCCGCCCCTCCTCCAGAGTGTAATGATGCGACCATCACCGTGGTAACCCCCTGAGGAGAAAGGAGGGAGAGAGAGAAAGGGATGTGTGTGTGTACATCTTCATTAGCACCATGGTACTATGTATTTCATTGCCTTCTGTGTGGGGGGGGGGGGGTCCCTCTCTGTGCTCCATTAGGTCCATATGGAACCTTTTTGGGGGTATACACAGTACACACATTACACACACACACACACACACACACACACACACACACACACACACACACACACACACACACACACACACACACACACACACACACACACACACACACACACACATTACACACACACACATTACACACACACATTACACACAAACACACACAGTACACACACACACACACACATTACACACAAACACACACACCCACAGTACGCACAACACACACACACCCACAGTGCACACACACACACACAGTGCACACAGTACACACACACACATAGTACACGCACACACACAGTACACGCACACACACAGTACACGCACACACACAGCACACACACAGTACACACACCGGACGTGTTCACTGGACGTGCTACGTGTCACAGATGTGCTGTTTTCAACTTTCTAGAGACAGCAGGAGCGGTAGAGATACTCTTAATGATCGGCTTTGAAAAGCCAACTGACATTTACTCCTGAAGTGCTGACCTGTTGCACACTCTTCAACCACTGTGATTATTATTATTTGACCCCGCTGGTCTTTTATGAACATTTGAACATCTTGGCCATGTTCTGTTATAAACTCCACCAGGCACAGCCAGAAGAGGACTGGCCACCCCACATAGCCTGGTTCCTCTCTTGGTTTCTTCCTAGGTTCAGTACACAAACACAAACACACAGTACACAAACACACACAGTACACAAAGGCACACAGTACACAAAGGCACACAGTACACAAAGGCACACAGTACACAAACGCACACACACACACACACACACACACACACACACACACACACACACACACACACACACACACACACACACACACACACACGCAGTACAAACACCCACAGTACACAAACATACACTGTACACACACACACAGTACAAACACACTCTGTACACCCACAGTGCACACAGTATACACACACACACACACAGTACACAAACACACACAGTACACACACTCACAGATACTTTCAGACACACACAGTGTACACAGTACACACACACACACACACACACACATGACCCCACTGAGTGAACATCTCTACATCTCTATAACCTGATAACCCAACCCAGTTGTTGCCATGGGTGATGCTTTGTTGTGGGCAGGTTCCGCCGCCTCCCATCCACCGGGGTGTAATGATGCTGCCATCACCGTGGCTACCCCCTGAGGAGAAAGGGGGGAGAGAGAGCGAGTGTTGATTACGAGGTTTGACAGAATGCTGTCTGGGGAAACCACGGCATTCTCAGGAATAGTGTTCGGGTCGGAGACACAACTCAATCTGTCTGTGTGTGTGTGTGTGTGTTGGGGAGCCATCTGTTAAAAGGTGTGTGTGTGTGTGTGTGTGTGTGTGTTGGGGAGCCATCTGTTAAAAGGTGAGTGTGATATAAGCACACACAGCATCCAGGGCGATGGTGGTGATGATGATAAGGGTTTTAACCCACCCCGGCAAAGCACATTCTGCTCTTTCATGTTGTGACCCCCTGTGGATACAGTCAAATACACAAGATTGTCATCTTACTGCATGTGGCATGTCTAGCTGGGCACTGTTGAATAGCGGAAACCGGGTTACTGACATTTCCCCAGATTTCCCACTCCCTTTTCCCGGGATAAACACCTGCGAGAAACCGGTAAAACAGAACTGTTAAATGATATGCTGTGTCTCTGTGTTCTCTATGGACCACGGCCTACTCTGCTATCTGCATGATGAATCACCAGCGCTCCGAGTGGGGACCTCGCATCTCCATACGGAACGCAGTTTACAGTGCATGTTTCATCTCATCCTGGTCACTTCTTTTCTTGTGAACGGTAGGACTACATTTGCTGCAGCATAGCTTATGCTACATTAATATCAGGATTGCATGCGTATCTAATTTACACATTTCCATCTTGCTTTTGGGGGTCACCTTATTTTTTTAATTGTAAAGATGCAAAATTGCAGCTACAGAGTTTTACAACAGCCTATCACTCGAATATCATTGCTTTAAATCAGTGCGCACGCGAGCACTCTGTCGTTCTCTCTCTCTCCATCAATTCTATTAAAACTGCATCCAAAATAGATGAGCCTAATCACCTAATCAACGTTTGGACACCTACTCATTCCAGGGTTTTTCTTTATTTGACTATTTTCTACATTGTAGAATAATAGTGAAGACATCAAAACTATGAAATAACACATATGGAATCATGTAGTAACCAGATCAGGGTTAAACAAATCAAAATACATTTGAAATTCTTCAAAGTAGCCACCCTTTGCCTTGAAATCAGTATTGCACCCTTTTGGAATTCTCTCAACCAGCTTCACCTTGAATACCTCTACAACAGTCGTGAAGGAGTTCCTACATATGCTGCCACATATGTTGGCTGCTTTTCCAACTCATCCCAAACCATCTCGATTGGGTTAAAGTCAGGTGATTGTGGAGGCCAGGTCATCTGATGCAGCACTCTATCACTCTCCTTCTTGGTCAAATAGCCCTTACACAGAGGTGTGTTTGCTCATTGTCCTGTTGAAAGACAAATGATAGTCCCACTAAGCGCAAACCAAATGGGATGGCGTATCGCTGCAGAGTGCAGGGGTAGCCATGCTGGTTATTTTTAAATATTTTTAATTGAGGCTTTATTTAACTAGGCAAGTCAGTTAAGAACAGCAAAATACCAGTCTCAACGTCAACAGTGAAGAGGTGACTCTGGGATGCTGGCCTTCTAGGCAGAGTTGCAAAGACAAAGTCATATCTCAGACTGGCCAATAATAAGAAAAGATTGATGGGCAGAAGAACACAGACACTGGACAGAGGAACTCTGTCTAGAAGGCCAGCATCCCAGAATGGCCTCTTCACTGTTTACTATATAATTGGTTGTGTGTTATTAGTTTAAGCACACTGTGTTTGTCGAGAAATCCAGGTAATTTCAAAGGGTTCACATACTTTTCTTGCCACTGTATATTTCTCAATGTATCAAGGTGTTCTCCGACCTTGTCACTTTGTAGGCTGCATGTCCTGCACCAGCATAGCATGTTCTCTCCATGTAATACACTATCATTCAATACAATACAGTAATAGACTGCAGTCCACATTATAGACTTTTGTGTTTTTCTGTCGGGCATAATGTGTGGTAGCCTATATATCAGGCTCTGTATGGGATAATGGCACAATCGTTGGGCGATGGATCACAAAATGTCTTTAGTGTATGGCTCATCAGACTCCGGTAGCATAAGACTTGAACTTTGTTACCGATCAAACCTCTAATCAAATCCATACATGTATATGTTTTATATGCTTTTAAATGTCACTTCCGGTTTTGGTGGGAAATAACGGTGTTACCCTGGAGAAAAGTGATTTGTTCTTGGGTTGGAACATTTTGTAAAATATCGGGAAAATATTCAACCCTACTGTGCACATGCTGTCGACTTGACCCATACATTATCCAAACCCTTTCATTAGTTCATGGTGCATGATACTGTATGTGAATAAGAACACAAACATGCTGCTCTTTTTCCAGCCATAGAGAGCTGAGGTTGTAAATAAGCATCTCTCTGTGAGGAACTATGACATTCCGCTCTCAATTTGTGCATCATTCCATTCGAGAAGTAGTTGGTTGGATGCATTCACTGATGTAAACACTAACAGCGGGTGCTGATTGGCTGTGATCTGCACTTTAACTCACCAGAGAGGCCTTTGATTTGATGTGATCGGAGGTGACAGCTTGTGATAGGTGTTTTCCACTCTTCTATGAAGAGGCCTCGAGAAGAAACTTTTTTTAGTGACATTTCATTGTCATGTGACTGTTTACATCTTAAATGGCGCCCTATTCCTATTATATTGCACTACTTTTGACCAGGGCTCATAGGGTTCTGGTCAAAAGTAGTGCACTATGTAGGGGTTAGGGTGCCATTTGGACACAAACACTGAATCGTTTTCTATGAAGTGAACACCAATCCTCAAACGGGAGGGAGGGAGAGAGAGAGTTTATATTTCCATTTAGATTGAAGCAGGGCCTAACATGTCTAATGCCATCCAGCCAAGGTTTGTTTGCAGAACTACTGCATGTGTTATTTACAATTTACTGCGTGAACACACACACACCAGCACGCATACATGCACACTGGAACAAACACACACAGAAAGATAATCAACTTTTTACAACCTTACACACACACACATATGCATGCGCACACCCCCCACACACACACACACACACTGGAACAAAAACTTTTACAAAGAGAATCTACCCTTTCATAACCAAACACACAGCCCCCCACACACACACACACACTGGAACAAACACTTTTACAAAGAGAATCTACCCTTTCATAACCAAACACACAGCCCCCCACACACACACACACACACTGGAACAAACACTTTTACAAAGAGAATCTACCCATCCATAACCAAACACACAGCCCCCCCCACACACACACACACTGGAACAAACACTTTTACAAAGAGAATCTACCCTTTCATAACCAAACACACAGCCCCCCACACACACACACACACACTGGAACAAACACTTTTACAAAGAGAATCTACCCATCCATAACCAAACACACAGCCCCCCCCACACACACACACACACACACTGGAACAAACACTTTTACAAAGAGAATCTACCCTTTCATAACCAAACACACAGCCCCCCCCCCACACACACACACACTGGAACAAACACTTTTACAAAGAGAATCTACCCTTTCATAACCAAACACACAGCCCTCCCTCACTGGGGTAAAGGGGAGTCACACATGAGTAGGACAGTGTCTGGCAGATCATTCATCAACGTCAGCATGGCCTCACGCCTCTGAGACTCCCTCTGCACACGCCGGACGGCCCACATGCTTCTGCTACTTCAGTGTGTGTGAGCATGAGCGTGTTATTTGTGTTTGTAGTACCCTGCCCTGCAGACTTGAATGTGGGGTGACACGAGTCACAGCTGACACAGGAGTCAGCGGTTTTGGGTCAGTGATGAGAGTGACGTGGCGGAACGCACGGGGTTAAATGCTCTGGCCCTCTCCATCCACGGGGGCCGCCCCTCGATTAATGGGGAAACCCCTGACCCGTTTCAGGGGCACGACTGAGCCCCTTTACAGCCCTCTCCAAGACCTTGAATGTGTGGATCTGTTCGTGACAGAGACAGGACAGCAGTACAGGGGTAGAAGATTTGGGATAGTTTCCATGTCAATTCAGTCTGTACATTTAATACCATTTGATTTGATCAATTCTACAGTTTCAGCAATATGGCAAGGCCTAGTAGTGGACCATTCAATAGAACCCCCCCACTGGGCACAGACGGCAGTTCAACGTCTAGTTTTGATTTACATTTGGTTCAGTTGTCAACTAACATGAATTCAATGTGAAATCAACCAAAAATATCACCATCTCATAGGATTTATGTTAAAAGTTGGGACTTTTTGCTCATCCAATCTGTTTTCCGCGTTGATTCAACGTCATCAATTATATTTTTTGGGTTGAGATTACATTGAAACAATGTTGATTCCACCCGTTTTTGACCAGTGTGCATCATGGCAGCTTTAAGTTCCTTTCGCTATTTCACTCAGGACACGCTGATGCACTCAAGGTCCAAAAATGCTCAATATGTCCTGAATCATCACAATCAGTGAGATGAATGAGAGAAACTGTTCCTTAGATCAGTCTCTTTATAGGAAGATGACTAGTGTATTATTATCACACTAGAGCTTCAAAGTCATCAAGAACACATCCCGCCACTTCCACCGGATACCTCCCCTGCTGTCGCCTGTATTCAGGAGTGTTTACAACTCTAATAACTGCTATTATCACCTGCTCAGGCATCGCTATGGCGATACCACTGCATTAACGGTGGCAGCCAATGACACGACAGTCTGAGTGCTCACTGTGCACTCTTTTCATCATTAGCTCTCAGAGATGGGGCCTTTCACACTCTGATGGAATTTATGCTGTTAAATTGCTGAATTTCTAGACCCATTTTTCTGTATCGCCGGCCTCAATTAAATTTGCTTTCAGCTGGGCTCCGACACAACATAGAACAAAAGGAAGTGCAAAGTGCAAGTCAGCCATGTTTCACTGTGTATGTGTGTGTGCTTTGGTTTTAATGCATTTTATAGAGGAGTACTAGAGAGAGTGTGACTGTGAGTCTGTTGCTTAAAGCTAGAGTGTTTGTGAAAAGAGAGTGAGTTGTCAATAAAGTTGTCTCATGGGAAAAGTTTCACCAGCCCCCAGAATGCATTTCGTCTCCTCCTTGTGTAACCGTTAAATAAGATGAAGAGGTCCCAATGTTGTCAAGACCTCTGTGAATTCTCTCTCTCTTTCCCTGTCTCTCTCGCCCTTCGTCCCTCTCTCTCTCTCTCTCTCTCCCTCTTTCCCTGTCTCTCTCGCCCTTCGTCTCTCTCTCTCTCTCCCTTCTCTCTCTCTCTCTCTCTCTCTCTCTCTCTCTCTCTCTCTCTCTCTCTCTCTCTTCTCTCCCTCTCCGTCCCTCTCTCTCCCTCTCTCTCCTTCTCTCGCCCTTCGTCCCTCTCTCTCCTTCTCTCTCCTCCTTCTCTCAATCTGCGGCCCTTGATGACTGTTTAATGATTTCTGCTGCAAAGACGAATGGCTATGTTAAATGAGCAGAATTAGACAAGGCAAGCGGAGCCAGAGCATTTGTTCCAGGAGTAATGGATCTGGGATCCATTGTTTACCATTCCCGACCTGCTGATATCCAGCCTCACTAACTCATAGTAGGAGAGAGAAAGAATAGTGGACTTAGTGTTTAAACACCAAGGAAAGAAATAAAGAAAGAGAGAGAGAGGTCAAAAGGGGAAGATTTCATCGTTCATCATTCTTTTAAGTTTTTTAGCAACTGAAGGTGATTTGAAAGTGAAAGCTAACAGTTGTATGGCTGATTCATTGGAGTTGGCTTTAGCTCTTACCCAATAGCAGGATGGCCATCATCTCCTTGGCTTCACAGCGACTCCTTCCATCGTCTCTATGATGACAAATAGAGAAAGTCCTCTTCCTGGCTCCATCACACACTCACTGGGGGTTCTGGACTGTGTGTGTACTGTGTGTGTACTGTGTGTGTACTGTGTGTGTACTGTGTGTGAACTGTGTGTGTACTGTGTGTGTACTGTGTGTGTACTGTGTGTGTACTGTGTGTGTACTGTGTGTGTACTGTGTGTGTGTACTGTGTGTGTGTACTGTGTGTGCGTTTGACTGTGCACGTGCCTGTACGTCTGCTTGTGTCTAGAAGTTCCAGCCCTCCCCTGCTGAGTGAATGGGTCCCTGCTCTCCTCCGACAGGCTGGCAGGGGGCCGTGGGCAATGGGACTGGGGCGTCCCCTGGCGGAGTTTCATGACAGGGACCAGCCTTGGGTATGGGGCCGTGGGCAATGGGACTGGGGCGCCCCCTGGCGGAGTTTCATGACAGGGACCAGCCTTGGGTATGGGGCCGTGGGCAATGGGACTGGGGCGCCCCCTGGCGGAGTTTCATGACAGGGACCAGCCTTGGGTATGGGGCCGTGGGCAATGGGACTGGGGCGTCCCCTGGCGGAGTTTCATGACAGGGACCAGCCTTGTGGAGCTCTGGGTATGGACAGCGCTACAGATCATTACCTCCCAGCAGGGAGAGGGACCAGGGGGCCAGCCAGTAGTCCCTTTAATCAGTAACTGCCCTGTTCAGGCCCCTGCTGTTCCCTGCTGACTACACCCTGCCACAGCTGGACATCTTCAACAGTGTAAGAGTTGGTACAGCCAGCTGCCACTGCTAACCAATACTGCTGCTGCTACTTACACGCTTTGAAGCACTGTGCTACTTCTAAACTAGCGGTTAGCACTGCTGTAGCTAATGCTAGTGAGTTTCAATGGATCACTCCACTGTGTGCGCTAGTATCGGTCTTTTTTTGAATCAAACACACTTTGTCTTGGTCTGACCCATAGAAACAACTCACACGCTAAGAAATGCATTTGTATTGATAAAATACCAGATGAAATGAATGGACATTATAGAAAATAGTGAGGAAAAATAAGTAAATAATTCAAATAAGAGTAAAGAAGATAGTTGTTCCTCACTGCGAGGTCCATACAGAAATGGTTTGTCGAGATCGGTGTGGAAGAACTTGACTGGCTTGCACAGAGCCCTGACCTCAACCCCATTGACCACCTGTGGGATGAATTAGAACGCCGACTGCGAGCTAGGCTCCACAGCAATGTTCCACCATGTAGTGGAAAGCCTTCCCAGAAGAGTGGAGCCTGTTATGGCAGCAAAGTGGGGGACCAACTCCATATTAATGCCCATGATTTTGGAATGAGATGTTCGACCAGCAGGTGTCCAAATATTTCTGGTCATGTAGTGTAGGTCTGTGGCAGTGATTTCAGGTTAGGTGTGTGTGTGTGTGTGTGTGTGTGTGTGTGTGTGTGTGTGTGTGTGTGTGTGTGTGTGTGTGTGTGTGTGTGTGTGTGTGTGTGTGTGTGTGTGTGTGTGTGTGTGTGTGTGTGTGTGTGTGTGTGTGTGTGTATTGAAGTGTCTGCTTCCGTCCTGCTATTTGTTACGCTACACTGGCGAACCTGTCATGACTGTAGGTTTGTCCGAGCTCACTGGCGAACCTGTCATGACTGTAGGTTTGTCCGAGCTCACTGGCGAACCTGTCATGACTGTAGGTTTGTCCGAGCTCACTGGGGAACCTGTCATGACTGTAGGTTTGTCCGAGCTCACTGGCGAACCTGTCATGACTGTAGGTTTGTCCGAGCTCACTGGCGAACCTGTCATGACTGTAGGTTTGTCCGAGCTCACTGGGGAACCTGTCATGACTGTAGGTTTGTCCGAGCTCACTGGGGAACCTGTCATGACTGTAGGTTTGTCCGAGCTCACTGGGGATCTTGTCATGACTGTAGGTTTGTCTGAGCTCACTGGGGATCTTGTCATGACTGTAGGTTTGTCTGAGCTCACTGGGGATCTTGTCATGACTGTAGGTTTGTCCGAGCTCACTGGGGATCTTGTCATGACTGTAGGTTTGTCTGAGCTCACTGGGGATCTTGTCATGACTGTAGGTTTGTCTGAGCTCACTGGGGATCTTGTCATGACTGTAGGTTTGTCCGAGCTCACTGGGGATCTTGTCATGACTGTAGGTTTGTCTGAGCTCACTGGGGATCTTGTCATGACTGTAGGTTTGTCTGAGCTCACTGGGGATCTTGTCATGACTGTAGGTTTGTCTGAGCTCACTGGGGATCTTGTCATGACTGTAGGTTTGTCCGAGCTCACTGGGGATCTTGTCATGACTGTAGGTTTGTCGAGCTCACTGGGGATCTTGTCATGACTGTAGGTTTGTCCGAGCTCACTGGCGAACCTGTCATGACTGTAGGTTTGTCCGAGCTCACTGGGGAACCTGTCATGACTGTAGGTTTGTCCGAGCTCACTGGGGAACCTGTCATGACTGTAGGTTTGTCCGAGCTCACTGGGGAACCTGTCATGACTGTAGGTTTGTCCGAGCTCACTGGGGAACCTGTCATGACTGTAGGTTTGTCCGAGCTCACTGGGGAACCTGTCATGACTGTAGGTTTGTCCGAGCTCACTGGCGAACCTGTCATGACTGTAGGTTTGTCCGAGCTCACTGGGGAACCTGTCATGACTGTAGGTTTGTCCGAGCTCACTGGCGAACCTGTCATGACTGTAGGTTTGTCCGAGCTCACTGGGGAACCTGTCATGACTGTAGGTTTGTCCGAGCTCACTGGGGAACCTGTCATGACTGTAGGTTTGTCTGAGCTCACTGGCGAACCTGTCATGACTGTAGGTTTGTCTGAGCTCACTGGGGATCTTGTCATGACTGTAGGTTTGTCTGAGCTCACTGGCGAACCTGTCATGACTGTAGGTTTGTCCGAGCTCACTGGCGAACCTGTCATGACTGTAGGTTTGTCTGAGCTCACTGGGGATCTTGTCATGACTGTAGGTTTGTCTGAGCTCACTGGGGATCTTGTCATGACTGTAGGTTTGTCTGAGCTCACTGGCGAACCTGTCATGACTGTAGGTTTGTCCGAGCTCACTGGGGAACCTGTCATGACTGTAGGTTTGTCTGAGCTCACTGGGGATCTTGTCATGACTGTAGGTTTGTCTGAGCTCACTGGCGAACCTGTCATGACTGTAGGTTTGTCCGAGCTCACTGGGGATCTTGTCATGACTGTAGGTTTGTCTGAGCTCACTGGCGAACCTGTCATGACTGTAGGTTTGTCCGAGCTCACTGGGGAACCTGTCATGACTGTAGGTTTGTCTGAGCTCACTGGGGATCTTGTCATGACTGTAGGTTTGTCTGAGCTCACTGGCGAACCTGTCATGACTGTAGGTTTGTCCGAGCTCACTGGGGATCTTGTCATGACTGTAGGTTTGTCTGAGCTCACTGGCGAACCTGTCATGACTGTAGCTTTGTCCGAGCTCACTGGGGATCTTGTCATGACTGTAGGTTTGTCCAGCTCACTGGGGATCTTGTCATGACTGTAGGTTTGTCTGAGCTCACTGGGGATCTTGTCATGACTGTAGGTTTGTCTGAGCTCACTGGGGATATTGTCATGACTGTAGGTTTGTCTGAGCTCACTGGGGATCTTGTCATGACTGTAGGTTTGTCCGAGCTCACTGGGGATCTTGTCATGACTGTAGGTTTGTCCGAGCTCACTGGGGATCTTGTCATGACTGTAGGTTTGTCTGAGCTCACTGGCGAACCTGTCATGACTCAGGTTTGTCCGAGCTCACTGGCGAACCTGTCATGACTGTAGGTTTGTCTGAGCTCACTGGCAACCTGTCATGACACAGGTTTGTCCGAGCTCACTGGGGAACCTGTCATGACTGTAGGTTTGTCCGAGCTCACTGGGGAACCTGTCATGACACAGCTCACTGGCGAACCTGTCATGACTGTAGGTTTGTCTGAGCTCACTGGGGATCTTGTCATGACTGTAGGTTTGTCTGAGCTCACTGGTGAACCTGTCATGACTGTAGGTTTGTCCGAGCTCACTGGGAACCTGTCATGACTGTAGGTTTGTCCGAGCTCACTGGGGAACCTGTCATGACTGTAGGTTTGTCTGAGCTCACTGGCGAACCTGTCATGACTGTAGGTTTGTCTGAGCTCACTGGGGATCTTGTCATGACTGTAGGTTTGTCTGAGCTCACTGGCGAACCTGTCATGACTGTAGGTTTGTCCGAGCTCACTGGCGAACCTGTCATGACTGTAGGTTTGTCTGAGCTCACTGGGGATCTTGTCATGACTGTAGGTTTGTCTGAGCTCACTGGGGATCTTGTCATGACTGTAGGTTTGTCTGAGCTCACTGGCGAACCTGTCATGACTGTAGGTTTGTCCGAGCTCACTGGGGAACCTGTCATGACTGTAGGTTTGTCTGAGCTCACTGGGGATCTTGTCATGACTGTACACAGGCTCACTGGCGAACCTGTCATGACTGTAGGTTTGTCCGAGCTCACTGGGGATCTTGTCATGACTGTAGGTTTGTCAGCTCACTGGCGAACCTGTCATGACTGTAGGTTTGTCCGAGCTCACTGGGGAACCTGTCATGACTGTAGGTTTGTCTGAGCTCACTGGGGATCTTGTCATGACTGTAGGTTTGTCTGAGCTCACTGGCGAACCTGTCATGACTGTAGGTTTGTCCGAGCTCACTGGGGATCTTGTCATGACTGTAGGTTTGTCTGAGCTCACTGGGGATCTTGTCATGACTAGGTTTGTCCGAGCTCACTGGGGATCTTGTCATGACTGTAGGTTTGTCCGAGCTCACTGGGGATCTTGTCATGACTGTAGGTTTGTCCGAGCTCACTGGGGATCTTGTCATGACTGTAGGTTTGTCCGAGCTCACTGGGGATCTTGTCATGACTGTAGGTTTGTCCGAGCTCACTGGGGATCTTGTCATGACTGTAGGTTTGTCTGAGCTCACTGGGGATCTTGTCATGACTGTAGGTTTGTCTGAGCTCACTGGCGAACCTGTCATGACTGTAGGTTTGTCTGAGCTCACTGGGGATCTTGACATGACTGTAGGTTTGTCTGAGCTCACTGGCGAACCTGTCATGACTGTAGGTTTGTCCGAGCTCACTGGGGAACCTGTCATGACTGTAGGTTTGTCTGAGCTCACCACAACCTGTCATGACTGTAGGTTTGTCCGAGCTCACTGGGGATCTTGTCATGACTGTAGGTTTGTCTGAGCTCACTGGCGAACCTGTCATGACTGTAGGTTTGTCCGAGCTCACTGGGGAACCTGTCATGACTGTAGGTTTGTCTGAGCTCACTGGGGATCTTGTCATGACTGTAGGTTTGTCTGAGCTCACTGGCGAACCTGTCATGACTGTAGGTTTGTCCGAGCTCACTGGGGATCTTGTCATGACTGTAGGTTTGTCCGAGCTCACTGGGGATCTTGTCATGACTGTAGGTTTGTCCGAGCTCACTGGGGATCTTGTCATGCGTATAGGCATAGGTACACACCTACACACACACTCACACACACCTACACACACACTCACTCACCTGATCTCTCTCTCTCTCACACACACACTGTCCTGATCTCTCTCTCTCACACACACACACTGTCCTGATCTCTCTCTCTCTCTCACACACACACTCACCTGATCTCTCTCACACACACACTGTCCTGATCTCTCACACACACACACACACACACACACACACACACACACACCTCCTGCCACTCCTCTGACATGGTGGTATATCGTTGACAATGACAAGCTCCCAACAGCATCCAGTCCCTGACAGGAGAATATAGTCATTGTTTTAGATTGGTTGCCTGCTGACGTCTTTGCACATCGGACAGGAGAGACTTGACAGTCCCACTCCTCAACACTGGTGTTACACTGCTTCAGGAAACTTCATCTGCTCTCCTTCTAGTGGCTGTAAGGAGATCCTGCATCCCAAATTGCACCATATTCCCTATATAGTGTACTACTTTTGTCCAGAGCCCTGGGACCTATATAGAGAATAGGGTGTCATTTGGGACTCGTTGATATGTTTCGTGGTTAAGGGAGGACAAGGGAGTGGCTGAATTACAAGGATCACTGGGCTCAGAGCTGAGGCGACAGTGACAGTTTTGTGGTTGAAATGAAAAACGTTATGTGGGATGAGGTTAGGACTCTTTCACATTGTCATACCACAATATATTTCATATTTATTTATTTATTTATTTGATATATAATTTCAACTGCCTTCTTTTTTATAATGAGAACAAAGAACAAAACATAGTTTCACTAGTGTCTAAGTATTAACAGCTGAAACATATTCTCTACTTCTCTCCATGTAAGGAGCTTGATTATTTCTGCCTGGAATGAAACATTCCATGTATCATTCTGAATGTGTTAAGCCTGTATTTGTGTGTCCTCTCCAGAGCACAGTAGTCGTGGAGAAGTCCATCCAGGACCTGATGACTCTGATGCAGGACCTGAGTGCCTACTCCAACCAGTTCCTGGAGATGGTCTGTGACAAGCTGAAGGAGTACAAGGAGGTCTGCAACACCTCGTACAGGTAAGAGTTAGACTGACTCAGGACCAGCTGAAGGAGTACAAGGAGGTCTGCAACACCTCGTACAGGTAAGAGTTAGACTGACTCAGGACCAGCTGAAGGAGTACAAGGAGGTCTGCAACACCTCGTACAGGTAAGAGTTAGACTGACTCAGGACCAGCTGAAGGAGTACAAGGAGGTCTGCAACACCTCGTACAGGTAAGAGTTAGACTGACTCAGGACCAGCTGAAGGAGTACAAGGAGGTCTGCAACACCTCGTACAGGTAAGAGTTAGACTGACTCAGGACCAGCATGAGGAAAGTGGTTCCTCCCTTCCTTGCTAGAAGGTATAGAAACACAAATGTAATTTAATTCCATTTGTTCTGCTTGAGGGTATATTGTGCTTCAGCAGTGCTCTCTCTCTCTGACACACCCTCACACCTGCTGTGCTTGTCTTCATCTGGCTGAACCCCAGAGAGATTTAGGCTGACCTGTGCAGATGGAGACCCAGCGCTCTGACTCCCCTCCTCTACCCCCCATTCTCTACCCTCCATTCTCTACCCCTCCATCCTCTACCCCTCCGTCCTCTACCCCTCCATCCTCTACCCCTCCATCCTCTACCCCTCCATTCTTTACCCCTCCATCCTCTCCCTCTCCATCCTCTACCCCTCCATCCTCTACCCCTCCATCCTCTACCCCTCTACCCTCTCCTCTACCCCTCCATCCTCTACCTCTCCTCTACCCCTCCGTCCTCTACCCCTCTGTCCTCTACCCCTCTGTCCTCTACCCCTCTGTCCTCTACCCCTCTGTCCTCTACCCCTCTGTCCTCTACCCCTCTGTCCTCTACCCCTCTGTCCTCTACCCCTCTGTCCTCTACCCCTCTGTCCTCTACCCCTCTGTCCTCTACCCCTCTGTCCTCTACCCCTCTGTCCTCTACCCCTCTGTCCTCTACCCCTCTGTCCTCTACCCCTCCGTCCTCTACCCCTCCATCCTCTACCCCTCCATCCTCTACCTCTCCTCTACCCCTCCATCCTCTACCCCTCCATCCTCTACCTCTCCTCTACCCCTCCACCCTCTACCTCTCCTCTACCCCTCCATCCTATACCTCTCCATCCTCTACCTCTTCTCTCACCTGACCAGGTGTTACTCCCTCTATGGGTGTGTAAACACTGTGCCTCAGCTGCCTGCTGTGTGTCTATGGGTGGTTCTGTGGACTCAAGCACTGATCCAGCTAAGCAGTTATCCTCATGCAGGCAATCTGTCCTCATCCACCCTCATGCTATGCTGTCTGTCTGTACTGTACAGTTGAGGATCTCTCTCTGTCCTGTGTGTCCCAGGGGCATAGTCCAATGTGAGGAGAAGCTGACCATCAGTGCGTCGTGGTCTAAGGACGAGGACATCAGCCGACTGCTCCAGTCTCTCCCCAACTGGGCTAACATGGCCCAGCCCAGACAGCTCCGACAGAAGAGAGAGGATGAGGAAGACTTTACCAGGTCACACATAAACACACAGAACAGTATCCTCACCACCCTCACACAAACACACAGAACAGTATCCTCACCACCCTCACACAAACACACAGAACAGTATCCTCACCACCCTCACACAAACACACAGAACAGTATCCTCACCACCCTCACACAAACACACAGAACAGTATCCTCACCACCCTCACACAAACACACAGAACAGTATCCTCACCACCCTCACACAAACACACAGAACAGTATCCTCACCACCCTCACACAAACACACAGAACAGTATCCTCACCACCCCTCCACCCTAACACAAACACACAGAACAGTATCCTCACTACCCTCACACACACACAGAACAGTATCCTCACTACCCTCACACACACACAGAACAGTATCCTCACCACCCCTCCACCCTAACACAAACACACAGAACAGTATCCTCACTACCCTCACACAAACACACAGAACAGTATCCTCACCACCCCTCCACCCTAACACAAACACACAGAACAGTATCCTCACCACCCCTCCACCCTAACACAAACACACAGAACAGTATCCTCACCACCCCTCCACCCTAACACAAACACACAGAACAGTATCCTCACCACCCCTCCACCCTAACACAAACACACAGTACAGTATCCTCACCACCCCTCCACCCTAACACAAACACACAGAACAGTATCCTCACTACCCTCACACACACACAGAACAGTATCCTCACCACCCCTCCACCCTAACACAAACACACAGAACAGTATCCTCACCACCCTAACACAAACACACAGAACAGTATCCTCACTACCCTCACACACACACAGAACAGTATCCTCACCACCCGAACACAAACACACAGAACAGTATCCTCACCACCCTAACACAAACACACAGAACAGTATCCTCACCACCCTAACACAAACACACAGAACAGTATCCTCACCACCCTAACACAAACACACAGAACAGTATCCTCACTACCCTCACACACACACAGAACAGTATCCTCACCACCCTCACAAACACACAGAACAGTATCCTCACCACCCTCACACACACACAGAACAGTATCCTCACCACCCTAACACAAACACACAGAACAGTATCCTCACCACCCACACACACACACAGAACAGTATCCTCACCACCCTAACACAAACACACAGAACAGTATCCTCACCACCCTAACACAAACACACAGAACAGTATCCTCACCCTAACACAAACACACAGAACAGTATCCTCACCAAACACAAACACACAGAACAGTATCCTCACTACCCTCACACACACACAGAACAGTATCCTCACCACCCGAACACAAACACACAGAACAGTATCCTCACCACCCTAACACAAACACACAGAACAGTATCCTCACCACCCCACCACCCTAACACAAACACACAGAACAGTATCCTCACTACCCTCACACACACACAGAACAGTATCCTCACCACCCGAACACAAACACACAGAACAGTATCCTCACCACCCCTCCACCCTAACACAAACACACAGAACAGTATCCTCACCACCCCTCCACCCTAACACAAACACACAGAACAGTATCCTCACCACCCAAACACACAGAACAGTATCCTCACCACCCCTCCACCCTAACACAAACACACAGAACAGTATCCTCACCACCCCTCCACCCTAACACAAACACACAGAACAGTATCCTCACCACCCCTCCACCCTAACACAAACACACAGAACAGTATCCTCACCACCCTAACACAAACACACAGAACAGTATCCTCACCACCCCTCCACCCTAACACAAACACACAGAACAGTATCCTCACCACCCCTCCACCCTAACACAAACACACAGAACAGTATCCTCACCACCCTAACACAAACACACAGAACAGTATCCTCACCACCCAAACACAAACACACAGAACAGTATCCTCACCACCCCTCCACCCTAACACAAACACACAGAACAGTATCCTCACCACCCTAACACACACACACAGAACAGTATCCTCACTCCCTCCATCCCTTCATCAACATGCTGTGGTTGAACAAGTCAGACATGTACAGGAAGTAGTGATTGCTCCATAAGGATGTAACGTTATTTACCTGAAGGAAGGAGGGATCCAAATCATTTGGGAGGAGAAGGTGGGTCATTGTTATTGACAGAGCTTTGAACGTGTGCTGTCTGCAGGAAGGATGCTCACTGGCCTGGAATTGTAAATAAATCAATGAATGGGTGATGGCTTTAAATGCAAAGAGAATCTTTTAGGCTTTTTTTATTTGAGTCATAACCACAGACATTTTGAACATTCTTTGGAGGGATTTGAGGCTCCACGTCTGGCAACCCAGCGCTCCTTTTGATCATTCTGTCTCCCTGTCTCCTCTCTCCTGAAACCATCTCCTCTCTCTCCCATCTCCTCCTCTCCTCTGAGCTATCTCTTCCTCTCTCTCTCTCTCCAGAAGAGAAACCCTTCTCTCTCTCCCTGGTCCCAGAGCTTCTCCATCTCTGTCTCTCTCTGTCTCCAGAAGAGAAACCCTTCTCTGTCTCCTGGTCCTCTTCCCATCTCTGTATCCATCTCTCTCTCCTGTCCTGGTCCCCCTCTGCCCTGTCTCCTGTGTCTCTCTATATCCAGAAGAGAAACTCTCTCTCTCCCTCTCTCTCTGTCTCTCTCCTCTCTCAGAGCTGTCTCCATTTCCTATATCTCCCTTCTCTCTGTCTACCCTGGTCCCAGAGCTTCCTCTCCTCCTCCATCTGTCTCCTTCCCTCTCCTCTGTCTCTCCCTGGTCCCCTTTCTCTTTCCTTTCTCTGTCCTCCTCCTTCTCCTCTTCTGTCTCCCTTTCCTCTGTCTTCCCATCTCTGTCTCCCTTTCTCTGTCTATCTCTGTCTCCCTTTCTCTGTCTCCCTGTCTCTCTGTCTCTCCACCATTTCTGTCTCTCCTCCTCCATCTCTCTCTCTCTGTCTCTGTCTCTGTCTCTCTCAGTCTCTCTGTCTCCTCCATTTCTCTCTCCTCCTCTCTCTCTCCATCCATTAGTTCTAACTCCTCCTCCATTTTAGAACCCACTCTCTCCTCTCACATTCTCTCTCTTTCTCTAAGCCACTCCTTTTCTCTCCTCCTCAATCTCCTCTCTCCTCTTCCATCTCCCTCTCCTCCTCCATCTCCTCTCTCTTCTCTCTCCTCCATTTCCTCTCTCCTCCTCCATTTCCTCTCTCCTCCTCCATTTCCTCTCTCCTCCTCCATCTCCTCTCTCTTCCTCTCTCCTCCATTTCCTCTCTCCTCCTCCATTTCCTCTCTCCTCCTCCATTTCCTCTCTCCTCCTCCATTTCCTCTCTCCTCTTCCATCTCCTCTCTCCTCCTCAATCTCCTCTCTCCTCTTCCATCTCCTCTCTCCTCCTCAATCTCCTCTCTCCTCTTCCATCTCCTCTCTCCTCCTCCATCTCCTCTCTCTTCCTCTCTCCTCCATTTCCTCTCTCCTCCTCCATTTCCTCTCTCCTCCTCCATTTCCTCTCTCCTCCTCCATCTCCTCTCTCTTCCTCTCTCCTCCATTTCCTCTCTCCTCCTCCATTTCCTCTCTCCTCCTCCATTTCCTCTCTCCTCCTCCATCTCCTCTCTCCTCCTCCATTTCCTCTCTCCTCCTCCATTTCCTCTCTCCCCCTCCATTTCCTCTCTCCCCCTCATTTCCTCTCTCCTCCTCCATCTCCTCTCTCCTCCTCCATCTCCTCTCTCCTCCTCCATCTCCTCTCTCCTCCTCCATTCCCACCAATCCAGGGCGGCATTTGCCAAGGAGTCAGAGGTGCTGACGGGTAACCTGGGTGACAAGCTGATCCCGCAGAACGAGATCCTGCGTGACGTGAGCGACCTGAAGGCCCTGGCCAACCTGCAGGAGAGCATGGAGTGGCTGGCCTCCAGACTCAAAGGCTTCTTCATCAACCTGCCCCACGCTGCCAGTGAGTATACACGCACACGTGCAGAGGCAGGCATACATACATACACACCTTATGGCTTCCATTCATGCAGGGTTGGTGGGGTGTGTGTGGACTGAAGGGCTGCTTGTTCAACACCTGTCCCACACAGCCAATGAATGAACAGTATACAACACAAGGAGGTTCCATAATGCTGACACGGACTGTGTAACGTTTTGCTCTACGTACTGCCACTAGTATACACATACACTCCCAATGGTATGTATATGTACACACACTGCAGTCTGACAGTCATGATTAGTAGAAGTAGTTATTTATTCTCTGTCACACACACACACACACACACACACACAGCAGTAGTTTTCCTCTCTGTCATTAAGAGTTTGTCTGAGTGAATTACCACCGTCTAATTAGAGCCAGGTAGGAGGGCCTCCAGAAACAAACACCACTGTATACACACTCTAATTAGCCCTGGAAGTGTGTGGTTTGTTTCAGAACTGTCAAAGACCTTTTACTCACTGTCTTTACAGAGACCTCATTTATCAGTGAAAATGTGTGTGTGTGTTCCATTGTCATCAGCAGGCTGAGGATGTTTCTGATCTTGTAGTCCAACTCTTATGGTGGTGTTTCTGATCTCCAACTCTTATAGTGGTGTTTCTGATCTCCAACTCTTATAGTGGTGTTTCTGATCTCCAACTCTTATGGTGGTGTTTCTGATCTCCAACTCTTATGGTGGTGTTTCTGATCTCCAACTCTTATGGTGGTGTTTCTGATCTCCAACTCTTATGGTGGTGTTTCTGATCTCCAACTCTTATGGTGGTGTTTCTGATCTCCAACTCTTATGGTGGTGTTTCTGATCTCCAACTCTTATGGTGGTGTTTCTGATCTCCAACTCTTATGGTGGTGTTTCTGATCTCCAACTCTTATAGTGGTGTTTCTGATCTCCAACTCTTATGGTGGTGTTTCTGTTTCTGATCTCCAACTCTTATGGTGGTGTTTCTGATCTCCAACTCTTATGGTGGTGTTTCTGATCTCCAACTCTTATGGTGGTGTTTCTGATCTCCAACTCTTATGGTGGTGTTTCTGATCTCCAACTCTTATGGTGGTGTTTCTGTTTCTGATCTCCAACTCTTATGGTAGTGTTTCTGATCTCCAACTCTTATGGTGGTGTTTCTGATCTCCAACTCTTATGGTGGTGTTTCTGATCCCCAACTCTTATGGTGGTGTTTCTGATCTCCAACTCTTATGGTGGTGTTTCTGTTTCTGATCTCCAACTCTTATGGTGGTGTTTCTGATCTCCAACTCTTATGGTGGTGTTTCTGATCTCCAACTCTTATGGTGGTGTTTCTGTTTCTGATCTCCAACTCTTATGGTGGTGTTTCTGATCTCCAACTCTTATGGTGGTGTTTCTGATCTCCAACTCTTATGGTGGTGTTTCTGATCTCCAACTCTTATGGTGGTGTTTCTGATCTCCAACTCTTATGGTGGTGTTTCTGATCTCCAACTCTTATGGTGGTGTTTCTGATCTCCAACTCTTATGGTGGTGTTTCTGATCTCCAACTCTTATGGTGGTGTTTCTGATCTCCAACTCTTATGGTGGTGTTTCTGATCTCCAACTCTTATGGTAGTGTTTCTGATCTCCAACTCTTATGGTGGTGTTTCTGATCTCCAACTCTTATGGTGGTGTTTCTGATCTCCAACTCTTATGGTGGTGTTTCTGATCTTCAACTCTTATGGTGGTGTTTCTGATCTCCAACTCTTATGGTGGTGTTTCTGATCTTCAACTCTTATGGTGGTGTTTCTGATCTTCAACTCTTATGGTGGTGTTTCTGATCTTCAACTCTTATGGTGGTGTTTCTGATCTCCAACTCTTATGGTGGTGTTTCTGATCTTCAACTCTTATGGTAGTGTTCCTGATCTCCAACTCTTATGGTGGTGTTTCTGATCTCCAACTCGTATGGTGGTGTTTCTGATCTCCAACTCTTATAGTGGTGTTTCTGATCTCCAACTCTTATGGTGGTGTTTCTGATCTCCAACTCTTATGGTGGTGTTTCTGATCTCCAACTCTTATGGTGGTGTTTCTGATCTCCAACTCTTATGGTGGTGTTTCTGATCTCCAACTCTTATGGTGGTGTTTCTGATCTCCAACTCTTATGGTGGTGTTTCTGATCTCCAACTCTTATGGTGGTGTTTCTGATCTCCAACTCTTATGGTGGTGTTTCTGATCTCCAACTCTTATGGTGGTGTTTCTGATCTCCAACTCTTATGGTGGTGTTTCTGATCTCCAACTCTTATGGTGGTGTTTCTGATCTCCAACTCTTATAGTGGTGTTTCTGATCTTCAACTCTTATGGTGGTGTTTCTGATCTCCAACTCTTATGGTGGTGTTTCTGATCTTCAACTCTTATGGTGGTGTTTCTGATCTCCAACTCTTATGGTGGTGTTTCTGATCTTCAACTCTTATGGTGGTGTTTCTGATCTCCAACTCTTATGGTGGTGTTTCTGATCTCCAACTCTTATGGTGGTGTTTCTGATCTCCAACTCTTATGGTGGTGTTTCTGATCTCCAACTCTTATGGTGGTGTTTCTGATCTTCAACTCTTATGGTGGTGTTTCTGATCTCCAACTCTTATGGTGGTGTTTCTGATCTCCAACTCTTATGGTGGTGTTTCTGATCTCCAACTCTTATGGTGGTGTTTCTGATCTCCAACTCTTATGGTGGTGTTTCTGATCTCCAACTCTTATGGTGGTGTGCCCATACAGATAGAATATCATTCTAATTGTTCCATCCTTCAATATATAAACGTGGTGATGCTCAGACCACACCCAGAAGGGTTCAGAACACACACACACACACACACACACACACACACACACACACACACACACACACACACACACACACACACACACACACACACACACACACACACACACACACACACACACACACACACACACACACACACACACACACACGTAGAAAGGACACAGCCCATCTTAAGCTCAGTTTTGTGATCACCTGTTCCAGAGCATGAAAGTCACAGAGTTCTTCCTCTGTTGCATCCCATGTCACCTCCTTCATTTTACACCTATAAAAGTTCCTATTCCCTCTGTGAACTTCCCCTTTCTGAACGACTTAAATGAGGGATTTTCTTTCTATTGTTTTTTTAGGGGGGTGGAAGAGGAGACAGTCGAAGTGCTGTTCTTTCCTCCTCAGCAGCTCAGATAAGAATTCAATAAGAGAACGGGCGGCGAACGTGGCATAATTATCATTCATTCTGCCGAGTGGCATTAATGGAGTGTGTTTTATCGTGGCGGGACAGCCACAGTATTGTTCATTATTTAGTGTTTGCCTTGGTTGATGGGGCTCGGAGCGACACGGAGGAGGGGAGAAAATACCTCCCTTCTTATCTCTCCGTTTTCCCCCTTCTTCCCTAAATTGGATTTCATATTACAGAGGTAGTCAGGTATGGACAAGTCATTTTCTTTCTCTTGTCTTCCTCGACTCGTACACGTTTTTCTCTCTCTCCGCGGTGTGATGGCCGTGCTAGATGAAGGAGCCTTTCAGTCGGCCGGCTGTCCTTTGGAGTGTGGCGAGGTCCTGTAGCACCCATGTTCCTCCACGGTAGGGGAAGGAGTCTTTCAGTCGGGCCGGCTGTCCTTTGGAGTGTGGTGAGGTCCTGTAGCACCCATGTTCCTCCACGGTAGGGGAAGGAGTCTTTCAGTCGGGCCGGCTGTCCTTTGGAGTGTGGTGAGGTCCTGTAGCACCCATGTTCCTCCACGGTAGGGGAAGGAGTCTTTCAGTCGGGCCGGCTGTCCTTTGGAGTGTGGCGAGGTCCTGTAGCACCCATGTTCCTCCACGGTAGGGGAAGGAGTCTTTCAGTCGGGCCGGCTGTCCTTTGGAGTGTGGTGAGGTCCTGTAGCACCCATGTTCCTCCACGGTAGGGGAAGGAGTGAACCACCTTGAGACAGACAGGACCAGAGTCATAGAGTTTAGTCATTGAGGTTTCTACCAAACACATTAGGTTGCATAAAGTGTTTACATGAAACCACATCACTTGATTGATTTAATGTATTGGATAATTAACCATCAACATTACATATATTAAACACCAAGCGTGTTTCCGTTGTTGTCCTCCTCATTCTCTGATAGTGCTCTTTCAGGCAGGAAGTGTGGGACTGCGGTGTCATTGTCCTTCCTGTGTGTTTCAGTTGGAGTGTTGTTTAAGAGAGGAGGGCAGATCACTATGGAGTGATATTAGTGCCAACAGATGTATTCTGAATGAAATCATATTAAGACCCAGTAACAGGGGACCGGCGTAAGCGGAGTCAATGTGTGATCTGTGAACCTTCATATACAGCTGGTACAGTACGCTGATGCTCTGCTATACTGGCTACATTATAGCCGACTGTTAATCTATAAGTTATTTACAGAACCCACAACGGCCCCCCCAAAGGAGTGGCGCTACGGTCTAAGGCACTGCATCTCAGTGCTAGAGGCATCACTACAGACCCCGGTTCGATTCCAGGCTGTATCACAACCGACCGTGATTGGGAGTCAGATAGGGTGGCGCCCAATTGACCCAGTGTTGTCTGGGTTTGGCCGGGGTCGGCCGTCATTGTAAATAAGAACTGACTTGCCTAGTTAAATAAAGGTGAAATAAATCATGTAAAAGGACACCAGCCTCGTATGCAGGAGGTAGATGGACCCAGAGACATCACTCTAACATGGACATTTCCTATAATCACGTCTGTGGCTGGGCTGCATCTGTAAAACACACACACACACACACACACACACACACACACACACACACACACACACACACACACACACACACACACACACACACACACACACACACACACACACACACACACACACACACACACACACACACACACACACACAGAGAGAGAGAGACACAGGGATAAGGCAGGGAGAAGATTAGCATGATAAATACACACTGTCTCTGTCAAGACGCTGCTGAATCTTAATTTAATCTTAATTAGATTAAACAATCATGTGTGCATGGTGTGTGTGTTTGATATGACAGAGAGACAGCGGTCATCCAGTGTGTGTGTGTGTGTTCTCCAATGGTGATTGGCCGTGAGGGTGGCAGGGGCGAGGATCTTATCGCCCATCTGGGCGCCACTCTGGACACCTAATCCTCTCAGACAATATTTACCTGAGGTGACACAGATACAACACACACCACACAATGCACACACACAACACACACACACTGAGGGCACCTGCCAATGTGATGGCCGCTTTCTGCTGGGAACAGCTGTGTGTGTATGTTTCTAAAACTGGATCTGTGGGCATGTCTGTCTCGCTATCTGTCTGTTTGTCTGTCAAGCTATCTGTCTGGCTGGCTGTCATGTCTGTCTGTCTAGCTATCTGTCTGTCTGTCTGTCTAGCTATCTGTCTGTCTGTCTGTCTGTCTAGCTATCTGTCTGTCTGTCTAGCTATCTGTCAGTCTGTCTAGCTATTTGTCTGTCTGTCTAGCTATTTGTCTGTCTGTCTGTCTGTCTGTCTGTCTGTCTGTCTGTCTGTCTGTCTGTCTAGCTATATGTCTGTCTGTCTGTCTAGCTATATGTCTGTCTGTCTGTCTAGCTATCTGTCTGTCTGTCTGTCTAGCTATCTGTCTGTCTGTCTGTCTAGCTATCTGTCTGTCTGTCTGTCTATCTGTCTGTCTGTCTAGCTATCTGTCTGTCTGTCTAGCTATCTGTCAGTCTGTCTGTCTATCTGTCTGTCTGTCTAGCTATCTGTCAGTCTGTCTAGCTGTCTGTCGGTCTGTCGGTCTGTCTGTCTGTCTAACTATATGTCTGCCTGTCTGTCTAGCTATATGTCTGTCTGTCGAGCTATCGGAGGGAGTACCCTACTTCCTACATCAGGGGTAGATAGTACCCTACTCACTACATCAGGGGTAGATAGCACCCTACTCCCTATATCAGGGGTAGATAGTACCCTACTCCCTACATCAGGGGTAGATAGTACCCTACTCCCTACATCAGGGGTAGATAGCACCCTACTCCTACATCAGGGGTAGATAGTACCCTACTCCCTACATCAGGGGTAGATAGTACCCTACTCCCTACATCAGGGGTAGATAGTACCCTACTCCCTACATCAGGGGTAGATAGTACCCTACTCCCTACATCAGGGGTAGATAGTACCCTACTCCCTACATCAGGGGTAGATAGTACCCTACTCCCTACATCAGGGGTAGATAGTAGCCTACTCCCTACATCAGGGGTAGATAGTACCCTACCCTATCAGGGGTAGATAGTACCCCTACATCAGGGGTAGATAGTACCCTACTCCCTACATCAGGGGTAGATAGTAGCCTACTCCCTACATCAGGGGTAGCACCTACTCCTACATCAGGGGTAGATAGTAGCCTACTCCCTACATCAGGGGTAGATAGTACCCTACTCCCTACATCAGGGGTAGATAGTAGCCTACTCAACCCTGGGCCTGGAGAACTGCAGACAGTTCATGTTCTTGGTTTAACCGGCCTGGAAGAGCAGGTGTGTATAATTTAGGCAATCACTGAACCGGTCAATTATCTCAGTTGGTCAGGTATGAAGCCTAGTTAGAACATCCTGCTGTAGCTGTGCCACTCCAGGAACAGGGTTGGCTACCCCGGCACCACATAGTGGACTACTCTTGACCTGATCCCTATGGGCCCTGGTCAAAAGGAGTGCACTATATAGGGAATGGGGTGCCGTTTAGGACACATCTAACTGTAGCTGTGCTGTGCTCTGCTGCTCTACTCTCTGTAATGAGGTACTATAGAACCATGCTGTCCTGGGGGAGAGTTGTTCTTTGACCGCATGTTCTTTTTGCAGCATTGGCAGGATTTTCGAGTTAGGGGGGGATTTGCCTGTTAGGTAGAGACGGGGGGAGAGAGGATGAGGAGGGGGGAATTTTTTTATATTTTTAACCTTGACCTGAGCAAGTGGTGGGCTGCTCCCTCTAGCAGTAGGAAGTATTAGCATAATCAGTGTTCTACTTTCTTTCTCCAACACACAATACAAGCCTGTACATCTGTAATGGTTCCCTTGATACCTTGAATACGTTTACCTTTCTGTTTTACACATGCATGTCTAGTCTTTATCTCTCACATACTTCCAGGCTGTCTCTCAGGCTGTCTCTCAGGCATACATAACAATAGACACATCCCATCTCTCTCATCATTCTCTTTCCCTCTCTTCTCGCTCTCTCTCTTTCTTTCTCTCTCTTTTCTCTACCTTCATCCCACACTCCTTCCATCCTTCTCTCTCTCTCCCGTCCTTCCATCCTTCTCCCCACTCTTTCTCCTCTCTCCACCCACCCCACCTCTCTCTCTCTCTATCCTAGTGCATATGTCTGTCCTGTTCCACACACAGAATAATTAACACCAGTCCCTATGCATCATTCATGACTTCACTCTACCCCTCCAGGATAGACCCTCCCTCTCTTCTTCTTTCTCTTCTTCCTCTCTGCTGGAGGTCTGGAAAGAGCAGACTGGTGAGTCAATGGAAAGTTCTGCACCACATTGAACTGGTTCAGACAGGAGGCATCAACTCATAGTTGTTTCTTTCATGTTCTCTCTCTTTGTTCTCTGTTAGCTTTCCTGTCATTGACCAGCCAGAGCACTAGAGTATTTATACTGTGTGTCTGCGTGTGTGTGTGCCATTCATCTGCCCCCCGTCTCTCCCTTAATGTGTGCCACCCTCATCTCCTGCAGATGGCAAGGAACAGACGCCTCCCTTAGATGGGATTGGAAAATAATTGGATAAGCACTACACACTATACAGTACACACACTACACACTCACACAAACACGCATAAACAAAAACACACATATATTTACAAAGACCCCACATACTAGGAGAGAGAGAGGCACGCAGAGAGCGAGGCACGCAGAGAGCGAGGCATTCAGAGAGCGAGGCACGCAGAGAGCGAGGCACGCAGAGAGCGAGGCACGCAGAGAGCGAGGCACGCAGAGAGCGAGGCACGCAGAGAGCGAGGCACGCAGAGAGCGACCCTGAATCCAAAGAGATTAGACGGGGAAAGTTGACATAGATGGGAGGTATGGAAGGCTGTCAGTCAGAAGGAGCCCAAGTTCCTCTGTTCATGCCTCTAAATTGGTGGCCCCATGCCGTGGAGGCTTGATCGCATCATCAAAGTGTGACAGGCTGAGAGGCGTACTGTGTTCCCCTGGTGAGACCTCCTGCTGTTCGGCCTTCCTCCCCAGAGCTGCCAAAGACATTATGTGAAATGCACTGGAGGAAACACACAATGCAGTTACTTTAACACTAACACACATAGGTGTTGACACACAACACACACACACACACAGGTGTTTACACACAACACACACACACAGGCGTTTACACACAACACACACACACAGGCATTTACACACAACACACACACACAGGCATTTACACACAACACACACACACAGGCATTTACACACAACATACACAAGCCATGGCACATAAACAAGCTATCACAGTCTCACATCAGAATAAGATGTTGTTTGCAAAGTTCTACACCTGAAATGTGAAAATATTTAGGGTAAAGTTTAGGCATCAACTCCGGATTCTGAAGGTTAGACATGAACTCTGAATGGTTAAGGTAAGGGTTAAGGTTTGGGTTAGGCTGAAAACAAAAAATATCAACAACTACTTTCTATTGCCGGATTCAAACATGCAACCTTTGGTCTGTTTGGAACCTTTGGTCTGTTTGGAACCTTTGGTCTGTTTGGAACCTTTGGTCTGTTTGGAACCTTTTGTCTGTTTGGAACCTTTTGTCTGTTTGGAACCTTTGGTCTGTTTGGAACCTTTTGTCTGTTTGGAACCTTTGGTCTACTTGGAACAATTGGTCTGTTTGGAACCTTTGGTCTACTTGGAACAATTGGTCTGTTTGGAACCTTTGGTCTACTTGGAACAATTGGTCTGTTTGGAACCTTTGGTCTGTTTGGAACCTTTGGTCTGTTTGGAACCTTTGGTCTGTTTGGAACCTTTGGTCTGTTTGGAACCTTTGGTCTGTTTGGAACCTTTGGTCTGTTTGGAACCTTTGGTCTATTTGGAACCTTTTGTCTGTTTGGAACCTTTGGTCTACTTGGAACAATTGGTCTGTTTGGAACAATTGGTCTACTTGGAACAATTGGTCTGTTTGGAACCTTTGGTCTGTTTGGAACCTTTGGTCTACTTGGAACCTTTGGTCTACTTGGAACCTTTGGTCTACTTGGAACCAGAGGCAGATGCCTACCGCCATCCCCGTCCACAATACCCTAGCAAAACCAAAACCTATTTGAAGGTAACAGCGCTCACTGTTGCCCCTAGTGGCTGGTCACGTCATCTCTCGACATCCTCAGACATGGATGGATGTTGAATACTGATTTGTGTCATAAGTGACCTGCCTGGGCACACAGCTCGCACCCGTTGTCTGTGAACTCTTTGTTGTAGAAACAATAAAAAAGCCCTTGTTTTGGTAAAAATCAAATATGATGGGGCTGGAGAAATGTAACATTCTCATATTCATAGACAGAGCTACGGATGCAAGGGCTGACCATCCATGATATCAAAATGATAGTTTTGCCCTATGCTATGAGGCTGTACTGTAATCATGTACATTTACTTTGTTTACAAATATTGGAGTAAAACAAGCTTATATTTTGGGTTCTCATGGAGTGAGACAGTTGAACTAAGGTCATGAGGCATTTATAAGTTATATTCTTCAAGAATCAATGCGTACATATCATTTATTTATAAGTTATATTCTTCAAGAATCAATGCGTACATATCATTTATTTATAAGTTAT